>NC_048227.1:93137636-93197224 GCF_002007445.2 Ailuropoda melanoleuca | reverse complement strand
TCCCGCCCCCCCCCCCCCCCAGCCACCTTCACTGCCTTCTGCTGCCACTGTGCACCAGCCCTTTCTGTCTTCCTTCTACTTATCCCACAAGACTCCACTCAGGTGTCACCTCCTGAGGAAGCCTCGCAGACCTGACTTTCTCACCTATCCGCTGATTCTCATAGATACCGCCTGGTTGCTAGAGCCCGGAGGCTATGTGTCTGCCNCCCCCCCCCCCCCCCCCCCGCAGCAGACACACAACAGATGCCCAGGGCCTGCTGGCTGAATGAACCCATGTTGGACGCACGAACACACACCCATGCAACGAAGACCAAGAGGATCGGAGTAAGGGACGCAACTCAGAAGGGAGCCCCCACAGCAGAAGCAATTTTGTTCTATTAGCTGATGTCTCCCAAGTGCTGAGAGAAGGGCCTGCCATACAGTAGGCACTCAAAAAAGTATTTTTAGAATAAATTAATATGGAAGAAACATGGTTGGAAGCGATGCAGAGGAAGTGGTGATTCACAGATTCTGTTGCGACACCAGAAGATTTCAAAGAGCTTTGCTGGAGGGCAAGGGTTTCTCTCATGAGGGACCTGCTTTTTTTATCTGGAAGCAGGCTTCCTGGCCCAAGCTCCTTCCACGGCTTGTTCCTGGGCACTAGAAATATTTGGAGTAGCTCACATGTATGCAGGTTGAAGTGACCCCAAACCCAAGTCTTCTGAGGTCTTAGGACCACTCACAGCACAGCATTTTCTATAGTGGCCTGAGTCCCCTGGGCAGATTCTTTTCAACCTACCCTTGCTGGGCTTGTTCTCTACAGATGCTGGGCTCTCGGGGACACTGGAGGCACGACACAATGCGAGAAGTCTCGGGGCTCCCTCCTTGCAGGCAGCATGCATGCTTTGTTTCTCAGGCTGGACAGTGCAGGGCTGTTGGACAGTAAACAATTTCCCAACAAACAGCCAGTGGCCAGGCAGACAGGTAACTAATCTATCTCCTGGTGTGTGGGTGGGAAGAGGCAGGAAGCATCCCAACCACATCACTGGGCTGTAATGGATGTTACAGTTCTCTTAAAAGGTCATCCTGAGGTTGAAACACACTTCCCAGTAGTGTCTGCCTTTCTAAATGTAAGATTCAGGATCTAAATACGAGTGATAACAGATGGAACTGCACAGAGCACCACCTTTTACATCATTTTAGAGATGCCACCATTCCCTCATTATCAAGATAAGTGTGTGAGTATGTCAGCATCAACTGCAACAGCAAATATGTATTGAGGGGGCGGTGGTGTGCGGGGGCTGGGGATACAGTTCCTCTCTCTGTCCTGGAGAAATTTTCTATGTAGATAGGGAGCCAGAGCACACAATGGTGATGGAGGAGTGCAGGGAAGGGCAAAACACGGGGCATGACAACCCCTGCTACAGGGATTCAGAGGAAGGGGAGTGGCTTAAGGAATTTTTTTGTATCAGAAATGCATCAGGGCATCATTAAGGCAACTGCATGTAGCATAGAGGTAGGAGGGGTAGCTCTGGAGTCGGATGACCTGCGTTCAAATCACTGGTGTGTGCTGGTGAGTGTGTAACAATCACCTTCCCAGAAAAAAACACACAGAGGCCTGATTCGTAGCATTTGCAAATTTCCATGGTGTACGTACTCCCACCATGGCCAAATTCAAGCTACCATCTCAATGTCAAGGGATAGCACAATTCCTAAAAATTTAACAATTGCTCTGAGCCAGTCTAAGCCAGATCCGGCACACCACTGGTTGAAATCTAGGCTCTGCCTCTTACTAGTTGGAATTTAGGCAAGTTACTTAACTTCTGTAATCCCTGGTCTCAACCGTGAAATGAGCATGATGACATCTTAGAGGGATGATGTACAGATTAAATGAGATACTGAATGTGTGGCAGCTATGAACCTTTTCTGCTACAGGGAGAGTAATTGACCAATGGCCCTAGATGCTTTGCTCTGAACCTATCACCTCATTTGTGCTGAGGCCATGCTTCCCATGGGCTGCTCTCAGCCAAAGACTGAGAGTGGCAAACAGACTATGGCAGGCCCAATCCTGCAAGAGGCAGGACTCCTCTGATGGGTGACCTTGGCTTGAAGATTCCCCATTGGCCTGGACAAAACTTTCTTGGAACGGCACTATAGTCTGATTTTCTGCCTACTTGATTCTTCCTTATCTGCTCTTCATTGCTCTTCTCAGCTCTTTTTACCCTGACAGGCATTTCTTCCAATAAATCTCTGCATGTCTAATCTCATCTTGGAGGACCTCACATGCTAATCACTTTGGACTTTGTATGTATTAAATGCTCAATAAGTTTTTTTTGTTGTTGTTTGTTTGTTTTTTTTAAGGAATGCTGTGGGATTTCCTTAACCCTTAGTTTTTGAGGACCTACCTCTTCCCCTGGTAAGTGATCCTGAAAGAGAACATCCTCTTCGGGAGACACAATGGCTACCAACCTTGGTGTGCATGCTTCACCAGGACAATGCAGACTTGCCCTTCCCATCACTGTCTCCACCTTCCTTTGTTGTTCCTGCCCTCTGTCAACTTCATCTGGCCTCTACCCTTATCACTAAATGGAAACTATTCTTGCCAAGATGACTTGCTCTTGCCATGTTGTTAAATCCAAGATGGCTACATTTTTCTAGTTTCATTTTGCTTGCCCCTTCTAGAAACTTCCAACAATGAAAACTATTTTCCTCTGATCCTATAATGCCACCTCTCTACATTATCCTCTTCTTAGAACTCTTGCTCAGTTTCCTTTGCTTCCAGCTCCTCAATGAGTGCTAAAAAAATGGGTGACCCACAGGCTCTTTTATCCCTCAACCTTAATTTCACCCCATGGCTTCAATTCAACAACTTTTAGTGAATCATTACTGAGCACCAGCATTGTTCCAGACGTGATCTCACCCTTTATGGAATATATAGTTTAGTAGATTAATTACTCTCTCTCTGGATACTGATAATTTCTAGTCCCATAGATCCAGGCCAGCCTTGTCTTCTGCTTGCTGGATGTCCCTGTCACATATAATTCAGGCATCTGAAACTCAGTGTTTTTCCTGCCCCTCTGTCTCTTCATTCCCCACCCTCAGGTTGAATTGCTCCAACCAGAAACCTGGAATCTTCCTTAACTCCTGCTCCTCCTTCAGGTCCAAGTCAACCACTCATGAAGCCTGCTGATTCTACCTCATAGACATGTCTTAATCTATCCACTTCTCTTGGCTTCCTCTACCATGATCTATTCCACACCAAAATAATTTGTCTAGTTCCGTTTAGGTATCTTCCTCTTGCATAAAATTTCAAATGCAAATCCAATCATGTCATCTCCCCGCATCCCCCCACCCAGCCACAATTCACCCTGTCTTTGACTTTTCATTGTCTTCAGCGTAAAGGCCCACACACTTAGGCTGTTTTTGAAGGCCTTTTATGATCAAGCCCTGCCCACCTTTCCATCTCCTTATCACATCCTTGTCCTCTGCTTTTTAAACTCCATCCATATGAGATTTTCGCAGGACCTGAGACTCTTGACCTCCGCACATGCTGTTCCTATAGCCGGTCACCTCCCCCAGTTACTTGTTTAATGCCCGTTTTCCCCTGACAGATTATATACTCCGTGAGGGCTGGAACACATCTGTGTTTCTCATTATTGTATTTTCAGTATCTGCCAAAGCACTGGCTACAGTGTAGGTGCTGAGTATTTGTTGAAAGAAAGAATGAATGAATGAACCACATTAGAATATAAATAGTCTGATCATTTTAGGCACATGATGTACATAATCAGTTGCAGATGGGAAGGTTCATTAAAAGATGTAACAAAATGCCAGACAGACCAGGCTTATTCATAATTAGTGGAAAGAACGCAGGAAGAAGAGCTTAACTTAAAAACAAAAAACAAAAAACGAAAAAACTTGAATTTTCAGTCACCGAGTGTGTGTGTGAGCATGTGGATGTGGGGGCAGGGGACAGAGGTTCACCTGTGGTGATGTGGTTGCCTTGAGCTGACTGTGTCCTCTAAACGTGGACAGGTGTGGGATTACAGTATGTAAGCTGGTGAGCAGGAAATTGGAAAAGTTAAGGAGATAGCCATCATTTCTGGGCTTTGTAATTTTGCTTCAGAACCTCATGCACACCCTTTGAGATCATCCAGCACTTCATAGATTTGTTCCTGACATTTAATTTCCTAAATTTACTTTTTCTGCTAAGCACCCAGTTGGGCCTAGCACCTTTGCCGTCAACAGCAGCAGGATGAGAACTTAATCCATGTGGCGGTCCTGACCTTCCCGCTCATCATAAGTACTCAAATGAATGGTTGAGATGAGATAACCTTTATGTTTCTTTTCTACCTTTAAGTACTCTGACTAATTGAGGTCTGGTTTTTTGTTTTTCTCTTCTCAACTGCCTGGGATCCCATGTTAAAACAGGCCTGATGACAAATTCTGGTCTTACATTTGGCTCCCTCCTTGCTGATCATTTTCCTGCCTGTTTGGTTTTTTGGGCCTCTTCTAATTAACCAATGATAGTTTGATCATAAGTTAAAGGCCTATGCCATGCGACTCCATTCCAGTAGACCCTGGTAAAGATATTTAATTGCTTCTTGCCACAACTTTGTCATTTGCAAATTGGGACTAATAAGGCTATCTTGGAGAACACATTTTTTTGGAAGACTGTAGACTTAATGAGGTGCTTTGAATTTTTCAAAAGAAAAACCCTTTGAAAACTTGGTGTTAATTTGGCCCTTAATGTAAAATCATTTATTTTGACTGAATTTTAAAATTCTCAATGCTAAATGAGGCTTTGTAAATAAATTAAATACAGATTGTGCTCTGCAAAAGCCTGACTTCCACTAATAGCATTTAGAGAGAATTAGATGAGGTGTCTTTTATCTAAAATGCTAAAATTGACACTGGATGAAAAGTGGAGCCCAAAGTAGATTTCAGGCTTAGGGTATAAAACAAATAATAGATTCCTTCAGTTTAGAAGAGCTCGCTCATAAAGAGGATTTCTAAAGATGAAATGTTGAAATTTGTCAAACTAATGATACCATTTTATTTACTCATAAATAAGCAAGCACTATAGACCTCAAGTATAAAAGTACTATTTGTTAGCTGTCTAAACTGAACAGTGTCCCTTTTTGTTTTTGATACTAAAACACTGACTTAATTAAATGGGTAGAACTTAATATCATCAGCTCGCATAGAAAGATGAACTCTGAAACCCTTTTGATCCATAGAGGCAACAATTAGTTGATGACATCCAAACATCCATTTGCTTTAGGCAAGAGTCCAGCTCAGTTATTGGCAGTGGCCTGGAGGCAATTGAGAGACTTGTCCACAAAATACAGACATGCAAATTTACATGAAAGGAAAAACTAAGGAAGAATGCACTGATTCGATCATATGTTTATCAAACTGTGAATCAATCAAATATTCATTTAGTTACTTATCCAACAAATATTCTCTGAGCACTTACCATGTGCTAACCCCCTGGTCTTTTTATTTTTATTTTTTAGGTGAAGAAATGTTGGTAAGTAAGACAGGTAAGTTCTCTGCACATGTGGAGGGAATTCTGTTAAGAACTTTCTACACCATGGGCTCTAGGGAGGCAATGAATATGATGGACACAAAGCTGGGAAGATACCTGCCTTTCAGGAGCTGACAGCCTGGGGAAGGACTCAGGAAACAATGAGAGAGTCCTGTACAACAGCCAAGAGGCAGTTCAGTATAGTGGTTAGGACCATGCCCTCTGGAGCCAGACTGCCTGAGTCTGAATCCTAGCTTCATCACTTACTGGGTGTAACTTAACTCTCAACCTCGCGGAACATCAGGCTTCTCATCTGTAAAATGAGAGCATAATAATATAATAATACTCTCGTAAGACTGTGTTGTGAGTATCAAGTTAAGATTCAAGTACTTCACAGTACCTGGAATGGGTGTGAACTCAAGAGCAATAGGAGAAGAACACAAGAGTAACTGGAATTCTAGAAAAGAGACAGCACCTGCCAAAGGCTGGAATCAAGAGAGAACGGAATCAACAGATGAACTGTTGAAGGGCAGGTAGGAGATGGATGGAGAGAGAACTGAGAAGGAGGCTTCCCAGCTTGAGGGAGCAACAGAAGGCATGGAAGCGGATGGCAGCCTGCTCTGGGAAGAGGATGAGAGCAGCTTGGTTTGATTAGTAGCATTTGTTTGGGAAGGCAGTGAATTACGAAGGCAGGATAGATCCAGATTAGTGAGAGTTTTGAACGGACTTTAGAATTCATCCCAGAAGGCAGGAGTCACCTAGTTTCTTGAGAAAGGGATTAAACGATGATGTGAAGGGCTGTTTTGGAAAACTCATCTGGGGGGCTAAGCGAGGGGCAAGGGAGGGAAATTGGCTGAGGGGAGGTCTGTCGGGAGCTATCGGAGAGGTGGGAGACGTTGAAGACGGTGGTGTTGGCGGCAGCAACGGAGAGAAGCTGAGGAAATCTGAGAGGCATTCCAAAGGAAAAATAAAAAGGGTTTTAGTGCAGATTGGACTGAATGAATGAAGAACTTTTTTTTTTTTTCAATCAGGATTATTATAGATTGGCGATGTACATGTATTATTCAAAAGTTTTAAATACATATGTGAGCAGATTGGGCAAAAATAAGGTAGGCAAGATGTGTAAGACTGACTGCACTAGACTGTTACAGGATATCCAAGGAAGGCTGAAGAAACAGGGTGCAAGTATTAGCAGGAAGAAAGAAACATCGTGAAACAGGAGCAGCCTGTCTGCAAAGGGCTGGGCACGGAACCCACAGTTCACACTAAAGAATCACTCAGCTTTTCCATTTGGCATTTGCCCATAAAAGTAAAAGGCATATACTAATTTATGGTATTAATGATCTAAATTTAATGATGGGGAGCAGCCGGAAGTGACAAAGTGAAAGTCTCAGAAACATATTAAGTCAAAACAATTCAAATGAGGGGATTTATTCTCTCACCTCAACTTAGTTTCCAGAAGTAAAGGAGACATAACAGGCTCAGTTACTGGCAGGCCTCCCGACCACACAGGGCTGTGAGAGAGCGTGGCAGGAAGTGGGTGTCCCTTTGAAGCTGTCCCACAGTTCTTTCCAAGCCCTAAACTTCGAGGAGAAGCATCATTCACTCAAGTGTCCACTGTCAAGGTTCCTCTCAAGTATCTTGGCTTATTTGCTTTCATATTTGTATGTAAATATATTGACAACTGCTTGAAGTACTGGGTCCTAATCGAAGAGTCCTTGCCTTTTGAAAGTCAGGTGTGCTCAGGTTTACATCAAAGGACTTTCTGGTCCTTTTGTAGCAACCCCACGGGAAGTCAAAGAAGACTGTACAACAGAAGTTGGGGAGACGTGGTCTCAGGGTCAGAGATGGGCCCGACCTTGCCAAAGATGGTCTTAACCTGGCAACACTTCATTTTTACATTTGTTCCTAATTAAAGGCAAAGTAAAATGTGTACCTAATTCCACCCTCAGGCTCTAGTTGTTTTTCATGTCTCCTTTGTACTACAAAGTTGTGAACGATGAGTGCATTCTGCATTTATTACAATTTATTAAATGTGGTCACTGAGGAACTGACTTGCCAGGAAAACCGCACCCATGAGAAAAGAAACAAGATCATATCCAGTCCAGAGACTTCCAGAAGGGACTCCAACATTGAATTTATCGCTAGTATGTTGTCTTTCCCTCCTTGATCCAGAGAAATGAGCTGGAGAATGCAGTCACTCTGGTCACCAGATAATGGTGGTGGCTGCCAATAATGATATCTAAAGGTGGAGGGTTAGAAAAATACTGTCTTTTCCTTAAGTTTTCTGTCATTAGACACTGAGATTTACACCACTTATATTCTCCCTGAAATGAAATTCCAAACAATCTAGATCCTAAACATTCCACTCTAGTAGGAAAAAAGTAGAAATGATCAAACATTGACAAGAGTGATTTGATTTTTAGTTCAATTATCTGGTTTCTATAAGAAACCAATTCTTATCACCACTATAGTTAACACTTGTCTAGAGATACGAACAAAAGCAATTGGATAAGATTTATAAAAACTGGACAAAAGAGAAAAATTATCATGATTAGCTGGGGATACAATTTTATCTGGTAAATGAAAAGAATTTCCTGAAAATTTATTGAGAAACAGTAAGAGAACTGAGTTGGCTGAGTTAAAAATAATATACAGAATTTAATAATAGTAATAATAATATGCAACAATAGCAACAACAATAAAAAAGATAAAATAACCTAGAAATAAACTTAACTGTGCAAGATCTAAATGAAGACTCCTTTAAAATACTCTAAAGGGATATGACAGAAAATTGAATAAATGGAAAGGCAAAATATACTCTTAAATAATAAGACTCTACATAAAGATGTCAATTCTCTATATGTTAACCTAAAACTTAATGTAAACTAAGTATGTAACGATAGGGTTTTCTGGGGGGGGAGCTGAACAAGAGGATCTGGAAGTTCCTATGCAAAAATTAACAAAGACAAAGATTTAGGATGGTTGGGGGAAAGGATTAAGGAGAAGAGATTAGATATATAATACTGTGCTACTGTACCTAAAGACACAGATGAAGGAAACAAGATTAAAAATCAACAAATAGGTTCCTCCAGAAACGATAATTATATGCTAAAAGTGACACTTTAATGTGGAAAAGACGAATTATTCTATTAAAGTTGTTGGGATAATTTGTTAGCTCTCTGGGAGGGAAAGAGATACTGGGTTGATATGTTACACCTGACAGCAGGATAAATTTCAAATGAATCAAAGATTTTAATTTAAACAATATGAATTATAATAAAAACCTGGAAGTCACCATGGAGAATTTTTTTTTTAAAACAGCTTGAAGAAAGTCTAAGTGTAGCACACAACTTAGAAGTGGCGTTTCACACCATGTTATTTACTTTCTTGCTCAAGAAGCTTGGTGACTTCTGCCTTCTGTGATGAATTCTAAAGTCCTTCCTCTGGTTTTCAAGATGCTCACTAATTTGTACCAATCCAACTTTGACTTCTTGCTTTCCTGAATAAATGCTAATCAAACCATGCTTCTTGCACCCTCTTCCCAAAACTGGCTCATTCTCATGTCCTTTTTTCCCATACAATGTACTGATAAACCTATCCCTTCTCTATTGGTTTGTGATGCTTTTATCTATTGAAGTTTTTTTTGACATGATGGTGGATTCACATGTGGTTGTGGTGCTTATTGATTAAATAATGATACTATTATAATACTATTGATAGATATAAAATCCCTTACATCTAGGGAGCAGAAAGACCTGGAACAGTCATAAGCAGCAGAATGACAATGTCAGATTTGTACACTGGATGTTATGACTATGGACTGGAAGAAGATGAACCAGAGACAGGTTGATTGAGCCCATGAGGCTTTGGCAGATATTCAGATGAGAAAGGATGAGGGCTTTACTGATGACCCCTGATGGAGGCTGATCTGAAAGAAGTCAAGGGGGAAGAACCAACAGGCTTGGCAGGGGAACTGGACACTCTTGCACCCCGCCTCCCATCCTCATGGCCACTTTTTACTCTAGCCATTGCAGTAGCCACAGATTCACAAAAAAGCAACTGCCTCAGCAGCTTGACACATCCCTTGCCTTCTGTTCTCAGTGCTACACCCACAGGAACCCACGTGGCACTCATGTGTGCAGAGCACAGATATGAGGGAGTTAAGAGGCAAACCTGACAACAAAGGATGAAATCAGTGGGTAAATTCTCCCCTTGTTCTTTCCCCAAGCAGAAAAAATTTAGGGCAAATTCTATACTGTCCTCAGAGAGTCCTGGCAGGCTTGAGCCTTGGTTTCCAAAGGAGTGACCAATGTGAGGACATACCCTTGTACTGGCCTTCCTTGTACTGACTGGCCTTCTCTGTCCCTTCTCCAGTACCTCATGGCTATTCCCTGGGATCGTTGTCCAAATTCCCACACTCTTCACCCAAGCCCTTGCCTCAGGCTCTGCTTTCAGGAGGACAACAGGCTAAGTTGGTGGCAATTGCACATGGGTTGGGGGGTCGGGAGAAGAAAGCTGGCAGGGATGACTCCAGAGTTTCTTGCTTGGGTGACTGAACAAATGGGAGTATCTATCACTCACTAATAGTGGAATACAGGGTTTCTTTGTGTGTGGTAGAGGCAGGAAGTAGGAACAGATGCCCATCTTACTATAGTTTGCTGTCTTGCCATCACAGTG
This sequence comes from Ailuropoda melanoleuca, assembly GCF_002007445.2. Classification (NCBI taxonomy): domain Eukaryota; kingdom Metazoa; phylum Chordata; class Mammalia; order Carnivora; family Ursidae; genus Ailuropoda; species Ailuropoda melanoleuca. The sequence continues at coordinate 93,187,035 of NC_048227.1, read as the reverse complement.
CCTGCCACATTGTAAGTGTTCAAAATACGCTGAAGTTTCACATGGAGGTGGAAAAGAGAGGCAAACGTCATTGGTTCTCTGTGTACATTTGTATCTGTTATTAAGTATGTACTGAAAGTTAGGCTGGGTTTTGGCCACAGAGCCGTGATGGGTACTAAGATTAAAAGAGGAGATTATGTCCTATCATCTAGAGAATTACATTTAGTTAAAAATATAAGACATATACAACCATGAAATAATTGGAAGGATTTAAGAAGTAATACACACTAGTATGTAAAAAAAAAATATAATCCACACCAAGTAATAATTCCTGGAGAGATAAGGATTAGCAGCCATCGAAATTGCCTGAGGTTAATCTTGCTGTCTTTGATCAGGTCACCTTTCTTAATCTCACATGGTTCATATTAATAGTGGTCGGGTAGAGAACGTCATAATTAAATCTGAGATTTTTATTGCCATCCATCTCTTGTTGAAATTGATAACCTTCTGGGGCACCTGGGTGGTTCAGTCAGTTAAGCGTCTGCCTTTGGCTCAGGTCATGATCCCAGGGTCCTGGGATCAAGCCCCGTGTGGGGCTCCCTGCTGAGTGGGGAGCCTGCTTCTCCCTCTCCCTCTGCTGCTCCCCCTGCTTGTGCTCTGTCTCCTGCTTTTTCTCTCTCTCAAATGAATAAATAAAATCTTTAAAAAAAGAAATCGATAACCTTCTTTTATACATCTGCTGATTCTTTCACAAAGCTCATTCAAGAGGTGAGTTTATTTCAAAAACTGGAAGTGAGCATTTAAAACTCTGCAGGTGGCAAAGGGGAAGCCATCTTACCATAAATTCCTATCAGTGTTACTTCCTCTTTAATGCAAAAGATGAGTATAGAAACACTGAGCTGAATGGCGATACAATTCTATTGTCTTTTTCCTTTGTCAAAGAAAATGCAGAGCCATTTTTAAAAAGCTATCTTTGTTATGAAGTTGACTAGGCTTTCCTTAAACTTCTTTCATTTAACCACGAATATATTCATGAGGTTAGGGTCAGAGAAAAAGTGGTCTGTGCCTACAGGTTGCGCGATTTTATCACCAGTTCACCCCCCAACTGCCCCATTCATTCCTGGCTGCATTCCTAGAAGATTAATGCAAATGTCATGTGGGATAAGATCAAATTTCCTATTAAGTTCCCACCAGGCCACATTTGCTCCTATCAGTTCTACCCTGTCTGTGAGGCTCATTAGTCAGTCATAAAAGGGAACTGAAGTAGTTTGTTAAGTGTGCTCTGCAAAACTAATTAGAGCTAAGACCATCACAATTTCCAGGCTTGAGTATGTATTCCATAACTTTCCAGGCATTTGAATTTTTAATATTTTGAGGTGAGTTTCACCTTCCTGTTGCATTTCAGGAGATCAAGCATCTGTCATACCTGCTTCTATTGAAGATGGCCCTGGAGCTCCAAGGCTCTTAGCATGCTTTTGACCCCCCACTCCTCAGCCCCCCATCTAGCCACCTCTTCTTGGTTTTTAAGATTTATTTATTTATTTGAGAGAGAGAGAGCACAAGAGTGTATGAGCACAGGGGGAGGGGTGGAAGGAGAGTATCAAGCTGATTCCATGCTGAGCGTGAAGCCTGATGTGGGGCTCGACCTCACGACCCTGAGATCATGACCTGAGCCAAAACCAAGAGTCAGATGCTGCCACCTCTTTTTAAGAATATACTCACATTAAACATCTACATCGTGCCCCATGCTTTGGGAAGAGGGCCTGGATATGGTGCCAAATGGCCAGCCATGCCCTCTTCATAGTTTCTATCCTGTAGTCAAAAGTATTTGTTCTTCCATTTCCAGCCATTAGAGGGCCAGGCTCTGCAGCTAGCAAATTCTAGGGCTTGTTTTGAGTGAGCCTGAGCAAAGCAAGCATTTTTCCAATTATGCACCATCTAATTCAATTTACATTTATTAGAAAAACTGCCAGCTATTTCATGTTAATATTGACATTTTCATAAGTACTTGCAATTAGAATTCAAGCTGAGACTCCAATAAATCTCTTAGATGTTTTACACTGTTACCTTTCCTGTCTATCTTCAGACTTTGCAAAATATTTTTAAGAATATGTTTGGAGGTCATCCCGCCTTTGGGGAATTTATGCTGTGTATGTAAAACGAAGGGGCAGAGAAAAAAAACATTATGATTTGGCAAAGTAAATTGAGGACAACCACAGAGGTGTGCCAGGTTCTGAAAAACAAATACGGGGTATGAAATTCTAAATTTTAACACAGATCAACTGAGCCATCAGTTTCTTTACTTTATATAAAACTTCACCCTGTAACTTCTTTGAATAGTAAGCGCCGTGAGGGCACATTATTTTAAAGAACATTTAAAGTATTAGTTCTGAATTTTAAAGTGTAGTTCTATTCACCCATGTCTTTTTATTTAGCATGGGTATGTATTTGTATAAACTGGCCGGCATTTAAAGAGTGCTACATGTCTCTTCGAAGAAGTGGCAGTGGAGATGTCCTCACTCTCTCTTTTACTGCCTAAAGCGGGGTTCTGTAAAGTGAGATCTTAAATGTACGTAGACTATACTCTTTGGCTTCTGTATAATAGATATTACCTACTTTGATTTAGAAGCAAGCCTGACAACACGTGTGCAAGTGTACGTGTACACGTGTACAACAAACCTTGCACTACACCATCAAACGTCTTTAATGACATTTATTTGCACGTGCCAGTTCAAAGCCTTCCAAGTAGACACATTTCTGAGAGGCAGGCAAATATAGCTTTTTCCAAGTGGTGGAGGATACAGAAAGTAAGACTCTAGAAGACATTCAGGTGTGTCTCTCCATGAGAACAGCTCCTGCTAATACAGCCAAGAATGGATGGATGTGCTGTTATCCTGCCATAGTTCTCAACCTTAGCTACATGTTGGCATCACTTCCAGAGCTTTCAACAAATCCCAAAGCCCAGGCTGCACTCCAGAACAATTAAGCTGGCATCGCTGGGTGTGGGAGGCAGGCAACTGTGGTTTTTAAAGCCCCCCAGGTGATTCTAATGAGTGGCCAGGCTGAGAACCATCACCTTTGTGAATATGAGCCAACTGGCCCAGCAGGGATGCAGAGCTGAGCCCCGAGCGAGGAGACAGCTGCAGGGGCCGCTGACTCACAGTGAGGGGCGGGGTCAGGAGCAGATGAGCTCAGCTGACAGGTGGCCAGCGGATGCACCTGGCTGTGCTCTGGCAGCCCCTGGGTTTGATGCTCCTGCTGGGACCTTCCATCAGGAAAGCGTGCTGCTTCCCCTGCTCAGGGCCACCTGGAGAATTGCTTCGCCCGTCCCAAAGCTCCTCGCCTCCCTGCAGCCAAGCTGTGCAGCTCACCGAAGAGCAAGCTTCAGGCTCTCAGGCTTTTGCACAAACACTCTGCTCCTATGGTCCTCTTGACCCTTATCCCTGCCTTAATCTACGTCCGTCCTTAAAGACTGAGCTCCCACCTGGGCTAGGAAGCCTCCTCCAATGATGCCCACTCTTCCTGATTATCTTCCTCACCTGAATTGTCAGGCTGCACCTGCATTAGTCTTTTGCTAATTAAACACATCCCAGCCTATGACAATTGCTGCGCTGCTGCGCTGAGCTATTACCTCTCTCCTGGCTGGTGGTAAGGTTTTCAAGCTTGGTTCTTCTGTTGCTAGCCAGGCAGTTTACAACTGGAAGGACAGTGAAGAATTTTCCACTTGTTTGTAAATGCTCCCCCATCACCACCCCTGCCCCAAACTGGAGCTGTTCCTTGAGCGTGGTCAGTACTTCACAATACTCGCTCCTCGGTTTATCTCCCAATTAGATCTGTGCACTTAGCCTTGAACTAACTGGTCTACCCGCATATACTTGAAGTCCCTCTCTATTCTGTATTTTGTAGTTATTTTATTTTTCAAAATGTAAAATTTCAGGATCCCATGTAAACATGCTTCCCTTGCTTAAAATCTTGAGTGTCTTTCCAGTGCTCTTTCACAGGGCCTGACCCCTGCCTGCCCACATTACTGGACTCAGCTTTTTCTTTCCTTCCTGTGCTCACACTCCTCCAGCCTCCCTCATTCTCCCCCTCAGCTTACTGTGCTCCCTCCTGCCACAGGACCTTTGCATGTGTTGTTCCCTATGTCTGGATGTTCTTCTCCTCTTTCCCTTCAGGTCTTATTCCAGCTAACACTTCTCTGAACTCCAGACTTGCCCAGTGCCACGTCTCTGCATGAAAGAATGTGATGCAGTTACTACTTGACACGCATTTGTGTGGTTTGGGGATTAATGCCTGCCTTGCTTATAGGACTTGAGCTCTATGAGGATAGACACAGAGTCTATTTTTGCTCAATATTTTATCTCCAGTTTCTATTATCGTGCCTGACATACAGAAAGTACTATCAATGTTTACTGAATAATGAATGACGAATGGATGGATGGACAGATGAGTCACTAGTAGAAGGAGAAACACCAAAATGTATGACTGGACTCTTGGTTTTGTAGACTGGAAGCAGAGAGGCTATAGTTTGGTGTCACTGCATGGTGGCATGCCACAGGGCAAAGGAGATGTGAGCTCCCACCCACAGATGGGACAAGTCGAGTTTCAAATGCCTGTCATGCTCACATCACCTCCACAGTCCCCTCAGGACCTGTAGTCCTTGGCGACCCTGTGGCAGGCAGAATAATGGCCCCTGAAGATGTCCATACCCTAATCCCTGGGACCTGTGAATATGGTATCTTATGGAGCAAAAAAGGATTTTGCAGATGTAGTTAAGGTTACAGTCCTTGAAATGGGGAGATTATTCTGGATTCTCTGGGTGAGCACCATTAATCACAGGAATCCTTCAAAGTGGAGAACCCTCCTCAGCTGGCTTTAAGGAATGAGGTGGAAGGAGGAGAGACTTACAGCAGGTGAGGGACCCAACTCACCACGGGTTGCCTTGAAGGTGGAAAAAGGGGGCCATATTTGAAGGAACATAGATGCCTCTAGAAAATGGGCATGGTGCTCATCGGATCACCAACAAGAAAATGGGATCTCAATCCTACAACCACAGGACATGGATTCTGTCCACTTCAAATGCACTAGGAAGTGAGTCTTCCCTTTGAACCTCCAAAAGGGAATGCAGCTCGCCAACACCTTGATGTTAGCCCCATGAGACCTGTCAGACTTCTGACCTACAGAAATGTAACAGAAATTTCTGTCGTTGAAGCCACTAGGTATGTGGTAAATTGTCACAGCAGCAATGGGAAGCTAACAGGCAGGCTGCTCCATCCTGCCCCATCCATATGACGACCCCCCTGACCAGAGCAGAGAGAAGACTTGGGTCAGGGCAGCCAAACATGATGTGTGAGGGGGCTGGACGGAGTGACCAGCTGGACGATTCAGGGGCACTCAGGGCCTGGAATGTGAGCTAAAGAGAAACACCAGGCACCACTGTGGGAGCAGCGGACGAGGCCACTGATGCTGGGGAGAAGAGAGCGAGTGGCTGAATAGGGAGCTGGGAACCCCTGGGCAGCCTGGCGCCGACATAACGTGGTGGCTAGGCCTTGCTCCAATTCTGAGCTCCTTCTAGTGAACCGCCGTGAGACTGGGCTCCACTCTGCCCCTGGCCCTTCCCACGGGCCGGGCTCTGCATGGCATGTCCTGGCCTTGGCTGGCCCTATATAGCGGTCCTTCGTCCTCATCACCAGACACATCCTCGTAATGACTTTCACATTTCTGCTCCCCCGACCCATTCCCTGAGGCGACCTGAGTGGGTCTGAGCTCTTTGTAACCCACGTGGCCTAATGCAACTGCCTCGTGTTCAGAGTGTGGCCCTATCCACGAAGGCTCTCTGGGCTGGCCTTCTGAGCCTGTAAAAAGGGGCCGAGGGGTGGGTGGTAATACCTACCCTAGGGATGCTGGAGGATGAGTGAGCTAACATGAGGAGAGCACACTAACCCACGACACCACATGCAGGGCCACGACACCACGTGCAGGGCGGTGACTATTTGGTGGCACCTCGAGCAGCGGCTGGAGGTCTCTGTTTGCCCTTCACAAGGCTCCTAGCCGGCCTTTTCTCCAAGACCCCTTCTTGTTCTCAGCTCTCCTGCCTCTCCCCCTCTGGCGCCCGTCATCGTCTCTGTTTGCCGGCAGCTCCCGGGGCCCTCCACGGTCTGCGGAACCCCAGAAATGGTTTTGCCTCTAACAATGCCTGGGCCGCTCTGGACACACCTCAGGACAAATGGATTTCAAAAACATTTCTCTCGAGCGGGGACTCCTCTGTGCCTGTGCGCGGCTCACGGGGCATGTGAGAGCCTTTGGGGCCGGCACACCTTTCCTCCCCAGGCCTTAGGAGCCAGAGCGCGCTGCCTCTGCGGCTTCCAGCCCCGTGCCCGCAGCTGCTCAGGCTTCCAAGTAAATAAACACGGGACAAATCGATGCCAGTGGGCCGGGATCAAAACGTGTCTCCAGCTGTTGGGAACACAGAGAGAAGCAGTTTCCTTAGAAACAGATTCCCAGGGGAAGGGGCCTCGTGGGGCCAGTCTGAGATCTTGGCGGAGGTGAACCTCATGGTTCAGGACACGGCCCAGTGTGGCCTGAGCCACATGAGAATGGGAGCCCCTGTCTACAGGGGAAATAGTCTCCTTAGGTCTCGGGGGCCATGAAGAGAGCCAGGGGAATGAAAACACCAATGCGGAGACATGTTTAGGAGACTTTCAGCTATCAGAGTGCTTCTGTGTAGAATGTTTAATTTATTCTCCCAACAACCCTGTGATACAGACAAAGGGGGGGGGGCAAGATGTCCCCATTGTACAGATGAGAAAAGTAAGGTTCCCAGAGGCTAAACCACTGGCTGGGTCACCCGGCGAGGCAGTGCTCTCCGACTGCAGTCTCGAAGCCAACTCTGAACTCGTTGGAGATGGGGTCTTATTTTTTTACTTTCAAAAATTCAAAGACATATTTATCGAAATACTTCAAAAGCAGATCATTCAAATCCCCCCCCCCCTTTTATTCTTTTTCTTTCTTTTTTTTCATTAAGGAGAAGGATGCTTTAGAGACAGAGGCAAACCTAAGGTTTCTTTCACGGGACAGCCTCAGCTGGTCAGGCCAGAGTGGAAATTTCCAGAAGTGAGTATTTCATATATACATTTCTAAAGCTAAAGGACATTCAGAGTCCAAAACTTGCAAGCAGATTAAAATGCATATAGCTTTCTGAAAACCTTTGCTGACGCTGGCCAGTTTTCAAACTTCTCCAGAATCCAAAGGGGCCAACATGATTCACTGAATTCTTTATGAATTAAGAAGCTGTAAATTATGCATTTTTTCTTTTAAACATGCATTACTTTCCACGCTTTACAGCCAAGCCGAGTAAACAGTATCACAGAGACAGTTTCCTCTCTGGGAAAATCTCCTCCTCTCCCTGCCCTTCAAATGGAGGGTCATCCCGTGGAGGGCTGTCCAGTGAATTTGCAATAAGTTTGAGCCAGGAGGCCAACGTGACATTTTTGGGAGTTTGAAAGCACAAACTGGTATCTCTGCAGAACATTTTACCATGAAACTTCCTAGGGTCAGGTTTTAGGCAAACGGCAAGCAGAAATCACACACGTATAACTAACTGAATGGAAATGTCAGGCGAGAAATCCATTTGCAGGCAAACTCAGCAACTGGAAAAGAGAGTGGCTTCTGCAGGCATGAGATGCTCTCCCTCGCTTGTCAATCACAATAGTTGCTTTTCCTTACTTAGCAGCCTTCATTCTTTCATTAACTAAGTTCCAGGTGCCAGGTATCTCCTTGTGTTGGCAATAAAGGAGTCTGGACTCCAGCTGGAGAAGAGTATCCTATGCTGGGATGTACCCAAGTGTGCCTGTGGGAGCTCTGTCCCACCCTATGATACTAAAACCAAAAAAGAAGGCAGCCACCTCTGCCCTGGGCAGCCAAGTTTCTGGCTCTGGACAAAGAGAAATGAGTCCAAGAGAACCACCTTTTCATGGCGCGGCTGCTAGAAGGTGAATTTGTATCTGTTCTAGCAATACTTTATTTTGAAATTATTTTTTGGTGAATATAAATGAAGCATGGTTTGGAAAGAAATAGAAACTTCTAGAAAAATCTACTTGTTTCCAGTAAATATGGGAAACAGCTTTAAGATGCTTGAATATTTGGGGGGGAAAAACAACAAAAAACATTGTAACAGCTGTGTCTTTGTAAAGACAAAATGATTTTGCTCCAAAAGCATAGGACTTGGCCCAGCCCAGTTCACTTCTCCCTTTACTATCCAGGAAGTAAAGCATCAGATCCCAGTGATCCAACCATATAGTCATGGAGTTGGGAGGCCAGACTTCAATTTCTGGCAGGGCCTCTGACCCACCCCTAGACCCAGGCTCCATTCCTACACCTGTGAAACAAGAGTTTCTTCATGACCTCCAGGGACCCTGCAAATCCTGTGATCCCTTTACCCTTTTCCACTTTCTTCCAAATCACCTAGCATCACAAGATGATATTATTTTACCCCCTGGGCAGGCTCACAGGCCCTGGCCCTCTCTCAGCTGTATGCTAAGCAGCGTTACAAGGCTCATGGCCAGGAGCAGAACTGCCTGATTTTTGGCAACTGGATAAAGCAAGTGGCTTTGAGCGCTGAGATCTGGAATAATGTGGGTACATCAGTAGCCCCTTTTTGGGCCGGCCCCCGTGACTGTGTGTGTGTGCAGTGTTCAGGGAGAGGCCTCATCACACAGCCCTGGTGGGGGGCGGGGGGAGGCTGCCACGCCTGCCACCTCGGGTGTGGGTTCCCCCTGTGCATCCCCTCTCGGCCCTCGCCCACAGGGGAGGGCCTAGCGGAGGGGCCGTGGTCCCCTCACAGCTGCCCTACACCCTACCGAGACACAAACAACACCCTCTTTTGAGTCAAACAACTGACCACCAGGGCTTGCCAAAATGAGGACAGGCTCTGAAAGGGGGCAGTTTTATTTCAAGGGTTTAATGGACTAAGGAGATGAAATAAAAAGTTTCAGCTATTAAAAAAGAAAAAGGCAAAAGACCGTCTTCTTCCAAATAAACAAACTGTCCTTTGAACAAGAAAAGAGTCTTCTAACTGGGTCAGGCAGGGGTCAGGTCATGAAGGAGTCACATGTCCCTTGGGCTCCCCTTTCTATTCCATGCTCCCCTGATTTCTCCCTCTGCTGCTTTGGGGAGCCCAGTGTTCTCCTGCTGGGGCCCTGCCAAGGAATGACATGAGCTCATTGGACCTAGGGCCTTCCCAGGACACGGCGCTTACATTGGGAAAAGGGGCCCCTGAAAATCTCTAAGGGTAGAATTCCAGGCCGGGAAATTTCCCCAGAATCTCTCAAATCACACCATAAAGGCAGCTCCCTCCCCTTCAAACATAGAAGGTTTGCCTCGACTACTAACTTTCAATACTCTGTGGGTTTTTTAAAAAAAAAATCTAAACCATGATTTTTTTTCTCTCCTGTTTACAACTTCTCTGGCTAATGATTACGACTTACCGTGTGTGTGAATGTGTCAAGACTTATGTTATAGGCAATGATTTCTAGGACAGCAAAAAGATAACAGGGTAGAAAAACCTAGAGAACTGCTCTCAACTTCCATATTAATATGTGTTTGTTTTTTAGTAAGTAGAATGCTATTTAGGCCTCCAAAATTTTAACCCCTCTTCTGGCTGCCAGGAACATAGATGGAACTCTATCTATGTTGGGAGGACAGGAGAGAAGTTAAGACATGATCTCATCCAGAGAAATGATATAACCAGCACAGAAGTCTGTGAGAGCACAGAGGAAGAACATCAGAACCTCCCTGTACAGCTGTGTAGCTTGTGCACTGCGTAACTCTGGGGTCACCATCCAACAAACTCCATTTTCAACAGAACCGTGTGGGCACTTTGAGTGTGAGGAGCCTTGTGAGACTTGCAGGGAAAGCATCCAGGGATCTGCCAGATAAGGTCTAGAGCAGGAGGGAGGTCCTGACTCCTAGAAAGGCAGGGGAGAACTGCTGAGAATGTCTGAAGGCCGATGGGATGACATAACCCCTGCTGGGAGAAGGGCTCAGGCTTTCTCATGGAAGATTCAGGAGAAGGAATCACTGATGAAGGTGTGTTCGATTTGGGGTCATTCATGTTATTTCCCAGCTCAATTAGAGAAACTGGAGGGACTCACAGGGCTGTACATGATCCATTGTCTCCAAACCTTACCTCTCTGAATTCTCTGCCTGCCACTATCCTGGCCCCACTGCTCACTCTGCACCAGCCACACGGCTCTCCTTGCTGATCTCTGAATGAGCCACCCATGCACCCACTGCAGGGGCCCCATGAAAGAAAAGGCTGGTTTCTCCCTTTGCTTCTTTCCTGCTCCCATTCTTGCTAGGACCTGCACTCCTTCCCTCCACATGCCTTACCTTCATGTATGTCTTCCCTGCTAGGGACAAAGAGATAATGACATCTTTGGAGTTTTCCAGATATCTAAGGAGTGACCACACAGAGGCATCACGTTCCTATTCCAGACTACTGGTGCTAGATATCTCCACACCAGGACTACTGGCTTCGGGGAATGAATGACTGATGAAGGACCCCTGGACCCTGTCTTTGTTCTGACCAGTTCCTAGAGGTCTGAGAGGACACATGCACCAGACCATAATTGCCAATAAAAACCCCAGACTCCAAGGAAAGAAAAAGACTTCCTCTTTCCTTTCCAAGTCTCCCAGTTGCTCTCTCTAGATCTCTTTCTCTCTGTATCTCCAATAAATTCTGTTTTCACCTCCTGCTGGCTTGCATTGGATTTCCATCCTGCATCAAGCCAAGGACCCTCTTGGCTGGTCCTGCGGGACCCCCGCTCTGGGTCCTCGGACCTGGCCTGCCTACCTCACTACTAAGTGGTTCTATACCCTGAAAATGTACTTGTCACAAAATAAAAAATATGTAGCCATATTCGTAACATGGTGTTTAAAGAAAAAGATTAGAGTTTTAGCCAATAAAATTTTGAAAAAAAGTAAAAGCCACTTTAAAAATATTTCATTAAAGCCTTAGGTAGTTGAATATATCCTGAATGGGGAGGGACAAGGCTTAGTTCCTGGTCTTGGCCCATCTATGAGTGAGCTGCTTTGCACCAGAGAAGATACAACCTCCACGCATCTCGGTTTTCTCAACTCCACTCATGGATTTTAAGACATGAAAGTGATATCATCCAAAATGTTCCCATCCTCCAAACACATACTCTTATTACATTTTTAAAAATTAAGAGAAGTTTGGTCATTGGCTGGACCTGTGAGGAACGACACTTGTCCTTAGCTACCAGGATGTTCTGTGGCCTTGGCAGCAGTGGGCTCAGACTCTCCATCACTCTCCCATCCTGGGAACAGAGTTGCACGGACCCCCTCTTTCCTTTCTGCTCCTTCTGCTTGTGCCCGACAGCCCAGGATGGGTCTGGGTGACCCCAACAGGCTCCCTCAGACACATAGACCAGGATTTCTGCTTTCTGGCCATGGGCTCTCGGCTACTCAGCAAGCTTTTGTCAATCTAGGTCACAAGCAGATGAGAAATGTATTTTGGCTCTGGTGCTGGGGGAAAGATGCATCATTTGACCCTCCGTTTCAGTTCCCAACTCTGCACTGTGGAAACAACTCCTGGGGTCAAAGTTCACATCCCCACAGAGCTGAGGGTCCCCAAACAAAGCCCAGAAAGATCAGATAGTTTTGCCAAGACGGCGTGATTCTGTTGTGCTGTGGAGACAAGAACCTGGACTTGACATCGGACCACCTGTAAACTAGTCACGCGTGTGCCCACATCCTTTATGGAATTGCAGGGTCTCCTCTGAAAACACCCCTCTCTCAGAGGAAAACACTTTGTGGCCCTCTAAGAGAGACTCCTAAACACATTTAAATGACAACAGCACAGGTCAGGACCTCCTAGGAAAGGTTCTTTCTTCTCTAGGATCTAAAATCTAGCACTAAAGACAAACCACGAAAAACAAGATTAGGAAGTCATTTGAGAAGACGTTCATCAGGATCTGGGTCATCTGGGACAATTAGGTTTTCATTGGCAAAAACGGAAATGCTACGGGACGCCATGGGGAAGGAGAAGAGGGAGAGCTCCCCGGCCTCCAGGGGCACGCCCCGGGGCCGGGGAGGGACCACTGCTAGGATGCGACAGGACTTACCAGGTAGCGCTCCTCCTGCCTCATGCTGGGGGTGCGGATCATGTGATTCTGTTCCCCTCTCCAGTCTCCAAATCGACGGAAAAAATAGTTAGATAAAAACCGGTTGACGGGGTCTCTAATGATGTTGATGTAGACAGGCTGGTCTCCTCCAAACCTAACACACGCACACAAACATGGAGCTGTTACAACCCATCCCTTCTGGAGGAAAAGAAAGCCCGCTTAGACACTGTTTCCCCTCCAGTTCATGTTTTATCACGCGAGGACCCCCGCTGCTAAGGTACCAGTGAACAGTGTCGTCAGCAAGCCGTGTTTCCCGGGGGGCGTTTTGTTATGTGCCGGCAATGTCCGTGCACGTGTCCGCTGGGAGGCCGGCAGGACTGTCGGCCGGCCGCACGGCTCTGCGCCAACGCCTGCATTCGTCAGCAGGGACGTGCGGACGTTGTCTTGTTTTCTCACTAGGCTGTGGGCTCCCGGGGGCCGGGGCACGCGGGGTGGGGTTTTGTATTCCCAGGGCCTGGCACACGCACACTGCCAGGGGTTGGCCCTCCCAGAATGTTTGGTAAATCCTGATTTCCTCGCTGGCTGAGACGGTGCTTTATTCTCACATTCTGGTTCAAACAGTCTCAGGTGAGGTGCTCTCCAGGAAGTGGGTAATATTAGCCAACATTTATTAAACACACACAACATTTATTAAGTCACTTTGTTGTAAACACCTTTTGTGACCAACTCACAGAAGCCTCACAACATGTCCATGGGGTAGAAAGCATAATCATCCTCACTGACACCAGGGGCAGGGACAGCGTGAGCAGTTTGTGGCTGAGCCTGGCTATGAACCTGGGCAGTCTGGCTCCGGGAACTGTGCTCTGAACCACGGAGAGAAGATTCCAGAGTTGAGAAAATTAATAATGTGAGGGACATGTGAACACAGCAGAAATCAATGTAATTATCCTCAAGTGATGGCGAGTGGTTTTAGATAAAAATAAAATAAATATCTAGGTGTTCCATTTTAATGCCTTCCACAAAGGGGCTGGAGCAATGCTCTGAATACTAGCCTAAGGGCAAGGCCTTCCCAAGGCAAAAGGATTAGGTTGGCTGACTTGTGCTTAAGGATCCCTCCCCTTTCTCTTCAACCCGCCTGAAAACAGTTAACCCGGAGGAGACTGGGAGAACACTCCAGGCTCTGGACAGAGGTCTTGCTCTGAAGGACCCACAGGCTCCTTTTACCCTGTGACCCCATGACCTTCTGATGAGGATGCCTCAACATTCTGTCAGGGGTCAGAAGGAGTTCAGAGAAAAACGGACATGAGCCTCCCACCTCTCTTCAGCTGGCAACTCTGTCAACTTTCAAAACCCAGCCCAGAGCCAGTCACATCCCTCAGCAAGTCAGTCCCATGCTGTGTCCGTCCCTCTCTCCAGCACTGTGTGTCCATGTCTGCCTCTCCCATCAGACTGCCTCCTAGAGTGGGGAACGAGGTCACTTAGCACGGTGCGTGGCACACAGCAGGTGCTCAACCCATGAAGACGTGACTGCCTGGGCATATGCTTCTGAGTTGGCAAGTTTCTGCTGCTATCGCAGGGCTCTGCTGTAGAGAAAAGTGGACTTAACAAGCCACCGATCCTTTTCTGTGTATTCACGCACATAATGTCATCCTCGGCTCCTCTGCATTTTGAAAGCGAGCCTTCAGAGAGAAGAATCCAAAGGGACAAAAAGAAACGACTCTTCAGGAGCGGAATTTCAGGCACCAGGATGCATGAATGACATTCTGGACTCGTGGACGACTCTACCTTGGAAAGCACGCTGCTCGCACACAAGGCGAGCCATGCCAGTAGGAATCCTGTCAGCTCCCAGATGTATGCAGGTGACATCCATGTAGCTGCACGTGCAGGGCAGCTCGCTAGTCTCCGAAGTCAGCTGTGCCAAGCCGGCCAGCCGCTGGCATCCCGCGTGGATCTTCCTCTTTTTAATTAAATTGAGTCTCTATCTATGCTAAGCAGCAACTACGTAATAAAGCTACGGATCAGGAAGACAAAGCTTGCATGCCAAATGTTAATGCAATGAAACCCTCAGCAACTACATCACGCTTTGGAAAATCTCTCTCTACTTCTATGTTCATGTGACGAATGACCATCACCGTTAATTGGCAGAACTCTCCAATCATGTGAATCAATGCACAGCCTCCCATGGTGAGATAGTTCTCAGTCTGGCCACAGTCATCTTCCGCCCAGGGCTGTAGACGTGAGGACTGACAAGGCTCTTCCAGCCTGGGTGACTCGGTCCCAGTAGCACGCGGTAGCCCAATGCAAGATTTCCAGAATAATTTTCCCAAACAGAAGTTTTAGATGGCTTAGGAAATTATTGTTAAGTATCAGATAATAGCCACTCTCCTGAAATTTTGAAGAGTAGAGAGATGTCTGATATGTATCTCCCCCTTTCTAGAAATCGAGAGTAATAATGGTTTCAGGCTGCAGGCTCCAGTCCTTTTTCTAGTACACACAGATCCCTCCCAAACGGGCGAATTTGGGGTGGTGTGCCAGTCACATGAAAGAGGCCAGAATATCACCGTGTGTCCCAGGGAAACAAATTTCCCCCCTCATCCCACCCTCTCTCAAAGTCAATTTCTCCTCCTTCCATACTTTTTAGTTCTAGTTAGAATTCCTGGTCACCCTTAGAAGGTCTCTTGATCTCCTGAACCTACTGCCGCTGCTTGTATGTGAGAGAGAGAGAGAGAATGCTTTGCACCCCCACCCAATCTCACACAGCACAACCCTCTGCCTTATGCTTCAACTCTGAAGAGAACATTTCCAGAGCCTCCAGGTGAAGCCCATCCTGTCAGCCAACCTGACAGTTGAGGAGTCTCTGGTACACCCAGCCAAAATTCCTAATCTTCCTTCATGCGCATTTCCTTTTGTTTGATCCACTCAACATAAAGAATTGGATTCTCTTCATGGTTTCTTTGTTGGTTGGTTGGTTTTTTTGGTTTTTTTTTGTTGTTGTTGTTTTGTTTTTTACAACTTTTAGCCTTTTCAGCTTCAATTTTAATTCCTTTAAATTCTTTTGTGTGTGTTTCTTCTTGAAAATTCCTTTAGCAGTTGTCTTCACACTTACTTCCTCTTATTTTTTAATCTGTACTTCTAATTTGGTCTTTATGAAACTCTAAACAGTTGTGCTGACCACAACTGAGGACAGGCTCTGTGCTGTGCCTGCCCACGAGAACCCAGGATTCAGGCCATATTTTCTTTTTCTCTTAACAACACACACTCTTGTCCTTTGGTCACAACAACTACTTTTGAAGCTGTCTTTTAAGTCATCCTGAAATAGCAGGTATTTTCAATTTCTTTGACTTTTGTTCATACGTCCTATTTATCAACTCTTTAATCACCCCTGTGGGTCTCCTTCTGACCCTCTGCAAATTTATCATGTTCTTTCTATTTTTGTTTTTTGATGAGAAGATGAAGATCCAAAGCAGGATGTAATCCTCTAGGAATAGTAACGACACGGTTCTCATTTTTTCTCATGCATTCTTTTCTTCCATATCTGCCCCATACTGCTCCTTAATCAATTAACCCACAACATTAGCTTTTCTCCAATAGCTATGTAAAGCGCGTGGATAAGAGTTTTAGGTACACTTTATCAAATTGCTGGTGATATTCTGCCTAGAATGTTACTGCATATAGTAAACAATAAGGCTTATGACCAAAATTATTCTAGGGAAGTAAGACTGTTTTGTCCTCCCGCTATAGTGCAGTTTTGTAGGGCTGGAACACCTTTTGAAAGTATGTCTTTTTCAAAATTATGGTAAAATATACATAACATAAAATTTTTAAGTGTACAATTCAGTGATAGTAAGCACATTCACACTGTTGTGCAACCCTCACCACCATCCATTCCCAGAACTTTCTCATCATCCCAAACCGAAGCTCTATATTCCCCTCCTCTTGGCCCCTGGCAATTTCCATTCTACTGAAAGTATATCTTCTTTTCACCTCTAGCCTAAAAGTAGAGGTTATCCTTGTGCTGTTACCTACATTAAAAGATGGCAAGTACCCTGTGGCTAGAGGCCCAGCTTTGATCCTTGTCAGTGAGGGAGGAGACACTTTGAAATGAGAGAAAAGCCATCATGGAAAAGGATGTGATTGTTTGGGGGGCAGGGTGAGGAGCTCCCTGCAGGAGGAAGAAGGGAGCCATGCTTATTTACTGGTCCTCTGCTGGAATGGGCTGGAAGCACCTCCTTTTAGCCTCACAACCCAGGACAGTGGGCACTTCAGTTCTTGGCCACGGGAATAGGACCTCCCTTCACAAAACACAAGCAGAAGAGGCTGAGCTTCCTCTGCTCTGTGGCGTGCCCTGAGGGAAGAAAGGTGGACGCATATGCTGGTGGAAAGCGGAGACAAACTGGGATGAGGAGAGGGGCAGCTGGGACACTGGGGTTAGGGCTCCTGCTGGGAGACAAGACGAGTCCACAAGGGGGAAGGTCCTTGGTGGGGTGCAGTGAGGCGGGCTCAGGGAAAGTCCGCATGATACCAGTCTTCAACGGGCCCACCCAGCAGGTGGTTTTATGTACCCACAAGTGGCAGCATCCAGCGCGATTTTCCCAAGATTGGTCAGCCAGTGTTTAAATAGCATAAAATGAAACTTCTGGGCTATGCTTAAGGAGGGAAAAAAAGTGTTCAACAACTGCTGATATCAATTTCTATCTTGACGCTGTCTTCCAACTTGGAAATTTCTGTCACCATTACAAAAGACGTGCAGGGCACCGGGACTGAAGAGGATGGTTTTGCCAATGAGACTGTCCAGTCAACATTTAGAAGTAAGACGTGGAAACCCCACGGAATCATGGAATCAGTAAGATCGGATTTGTTTTGTTGAACAATGCCATCAGAGGGCAGCCTCTGTTCGCACGGGTAATGTTCGCTCATGTTGGCGTTGGAGCCACTATGGGAAATAAATGAGGAAAAGCAGCAGAAGGGAAGGAGGGTGAGGGAGTCATGAATGAAAAGAGGGCTCAGAGGCTGTAGTTGGAAATTACTGAGCGCACTGATCTGTTCTGAAATCTGCCTGGACTATTTTGACAGTGCAGTGCTCCGACACAGCCCTTCCCAGGGTCTTCCCCGAAAGATGCCGGGTGAGGGTTGAGGGGAACTCTAGGCTGGAAAGTTACTGCCTTCTCCCCCACCCCCCCCGCCAAAACACTTAGCAAACAAACAGAAAGTGGGGGTGAAGGGAAGACAAACTGAATTGTTGGTCACGGTCTTTGCAGCATGTGGATCTGGGACGCCCTTAAAGAGATTTCATTGATGCTGAGAGGCTGAACTTTTTTGAAAATTGTTAATTCTCTCGGTTAGCTCTGGGAGTGGACACAGGAAACCAGAGTACACAAATATTAAAAATCCTCCTAAAACGTCACAACAAAGAGTAGCATCTTTTAGGCCAAGGTCATTCTAACTCAATTCTCCAGGTAGTTCAGTTGGAAAACATTTGTCCGGCTCAAAGTTTTAGGCAGTTCAAAAACCGTGTGAAAAGAGCAATATCGCGGAAACCCTCCCGAATCCCAGCCCACCTGAAATTTCTGCTGGCTTCAGAGTTGCTTATCTCCCCGTGGGGCATGAAGCCTTCACCGAAATAACAATGAAAACATCGGTTTGATCCGATCACTCTTGCTTTCTATGGTTGAATTTATAAAACTGGATATGGTGAAATGGTCTTTCTAGGTCTAAAGTTAGGGAAAGGAAGGAACAGGGCAAGATGCCTAGGTGATGAATAAATGAACCAAGTCGGCTCTCTCATCTCCAAGAGCTCACAGGATAGCAGTTTGCACTACTCAGAGTGTCTGCATGTCGAGGCAAGAATGACATACTTAACGGAAAGAAAGAGAACAGGGGCAATTCGTTTCGGTACGATGCCGTCCGCTTCAGAAGTTCAGAGCAGTTATGTGCACAGGCTGTAGGGAGGGAGGGGAGATTTTCGTTCTTTTATTCTGCTCAGCAGCAGTGTCTCACTGCATGTTAAGAATGTAAGGAAGATTAGAAGTCAAATATCAACAAAGAATATTAAGTTACAGTATCAAGTCTTCTCTTAATAACCTCATTATCTTGAACCAAGCCAACCAAATATATGGTTGTCAGCAATGATCAGGGTAGGTTTTTTAAGAGTAGCTTAATTATCTCTGCGCCTTGCACTTCAAAATATAGAACTCATTTTTAAAAGCATGGGAAAGCCCTCACACATTCCAACGTGGTGGCTTTGCACTAAGTGTGCGTAATCGTCAATACATACCTGGACTTGTCTTGTTTCAAATAAAATTATTTCCCCTTAAAAAAATAAATTCCATTTTGCATATATGTAATATCCTTCTCTGAAGGAAGTTGAAGGGCTTTCCTTCATTCGTGTGTTTGGAGCATCCCTACAAGGTAGGAGTGGGCAGGAACTGTCCCTATTTTACAGATGGGAAAACAGAGACCTCCCATCTTTGCCCAGAGGTGAAAGTGCTAGCCCAGAGTCATGGTCAGTGGGAAGGTCTCAGACCCAGAGGTCCTGGCAGCCAGGCCAACGCTGTTTTCTGCAGATGTGGTGTCTTCTCAAAGGTACTGACCATATTTTTCATGATTAAATCGATGAAAATTAAACAGTCCTCAGCCATGAATTTAACAGTGGAGGCCATGATAAGGTATGGTTTCCATGCTGCGCTCTGCTCTGCTGACCCAGTTAAGGTACTGGCTTGGGCTTGTCATTAGAGTTTTACACTGTCCTGACTCAATTATTAAAATTCATTGCATTGCGATTTGTTTTGGTTGTAAAAATTTGACCCATGAAGCCAAGGAGTTTTAAAAAATGAGGTTAGAGGATGTCAGGGGTGACGCAGAAGGAAGCTCACGAGAAAGGCGAGGGTCAGGGGGGCTGTGCTTTGGTCTCTGCAAGTCAAAACGCAATGCCTGAAACAGCTAACAAGACTTTGTTATCTAGTTATGTCGAATTATATGTTCTTGGCCCACTGGAAGTGAGAGGCAGGCCACATACCCCAGATAATCCAGTAACACATTCCACACATGTGGCTGGAAACACACTCAGGCTACCGAGCCACTAAGGACGCTCTGCAGGTGTCCTATATGCTTATTCCCCATCCAAGGGAACTCTGGTTATCAGGTAGGAGGGGAAATTTCAGGGGGAACTTGCTTCTAAAGATCAGGCAGCTTCTCTTTGCCCCTCCGTGACTTGCTCTGCTGGTTCTCACTCTCTTTACACTTGATTTGCACAGGGCCTGGTGCACAGCAGGGAAGTCCTTTGAAGGCTAAAACTCCTCCTCCCAGTGCCTAGACCCTCAGGCATCCTGGGGCTGGGCAGCTGTGCGCCAACTCGGAGCAGCTCAGGTGTGAACTCAGGAGCAGCGAACACTCAGGCGGAGCCCTGTCTTTCCCTGAGCACCAGCCTTCCTGGGTGCCTGGACCTCGGGGGTGGGGAGGCATTAGGCCAGCATTAGCTAGCAGGACCTCTGCTGCTCTCTGCAGACCTGTGAGGTCCTGTTATCCCCAGGGGAGCTGTAGCAGTAAGGGAAGTGTCCGTCAGATGGAGAATGCGGGAGGCCCAGGGGTCCTGGGCTGTTCAGATCTGCCCCTGGACCCAGCGCTCTGTCAGCTCACATGGACTGTCAGCACAGACTCGGGCCAGCCTGAGAAGCAGAGACTGAATAGTGACAAGGGGACCTAGGCTAAAGGAGGAAAAGAATGCCCAGAACAGGAAATTAGAAGCTCAACAGATTAAGAGTCTAAAACCCTAAATTTGAAGATTTGCATTATGATTAGAAGGTCCCTGCAGCTGAAGAAAAAACAAAGTTCTAAAATACCCCATCAGCATCAATCATGCAAGATTTAGAATAATCACATGGAGTAGTAAAAACGTAGGCAGGGAGGCCAGTACTAGCATTTTGGATCCTACAAAATACATGACTCCACAACTAAGTTATTCCCAGAGCCCTGTGTGGGTTCAAATTGTATAAACATGTGCAATGAAATATTTCTGTTAAAATACCCATATCGTCCCTCTTAGTTTGTTTCAATGCCTATCTGATTTTTTCTTTAAAATGGAACTATCAGGTCAGATGGCTTTGCATTAAGATTATTTCAAGTTTTCAAAAGATTTAAGATTAGTATCCTAGAAAGAAATGAAGCTTCTGTCCAAATATTTCAAATTTGGGTCCCTCCACAGCAAACATAAATGGATTAAAAAGTCTTTTCAGGGGCAATTGCACTACCTTGAAAATGAAGGTAGATTTTAAAATAATTGTGTGTTAGAAGGAGTTTAAGTACTAAAAAGAAATAAAAGAACCATTAAGCTGGAAAATATCTTACCTTGAGAAGTTGAGGAAATGAACATGTCGAGTGAATAAATAGGGCTGTTCGGCAGTACTTATATTTTTAATCAGTTCCATCTATTAAAAAAAGTACAAAATTAGCATATATAGGATCTAATTTACCAAACTCTATTAAGCTAAAGGTTATGCTCCCTACTCCTTTATCCTCACTATTACCTCTTGGACCAGGGCCAAACAGCTGGGTTTGGTGCAGCATCTAGGAACTTTACGGTAGGCTTCTTGCTGAATAAAACTGCTATCCAAATTTATAGTCCTGTATTTAATTTAGTTGATTGCTACCATGCAAACAATGTGACAGGTTAAGTCATTTTAACTGGAGCATTCAGCATCTGGCTGTACTGAAATGCAAGTTAAAAAAAAATGTCTTTATTCCCCTCCTTTAAAAGTCAAATCAAGACAAGAGGTTAAACATTATTTTACATTTCTGTAATGATACCACTGAGATCTACAGAAATATTTGAAACTGGCTCTGCAGACTTTAACACTGGGAATAAAAGGAGCCAACACCTCATGATATTCCCCTTTGACTACAAAAATGTACAAAGCAAATATTTTATAGGGAACACATAAATGCCCCAAACTTCTTGGGGTTCTGGTGGGTGGCCATCTGAAGTATTTATTTGCAGTTATCAGCAAGGCAAAGAGGAGTTTATACTTGTATGAAGCAACGTTTATGGTCTTCTGGAACATGTCATGATACGGAAAATGTTTAGTAAAATCTGTTAGAAATTCCAAGCATTCTTATGACTCCCTGACTTCCTGAATTCCACTTTCCTTAGAGTTTCTAATTGGCCCCATCAATACTGACACACAGTGGAATTTTTTAAGAGCACACTGAAAATTGCCACTTTGGATGGATATCAGAAGTGCAGCATGTCTTAGGAACTAGAAAACTGGAAACAAAGGCAGGCGGTCGTGTGTTAGCCATACTCAGGGCAACAACAGTAAAATCAGAGTCTGGAAATCCAGAACAGAGACCCCGGCTCTGCCTTGGTCTCTCATGTCCCATCAGGGCTGACATGCACAGAAATGCCCAATAAATATTTGTTGAATGAACTAATGCCAACTAGTACCTGCATTACAGATTGTTACACTAGGACCTCAGTGTCTAATGCCTTTAATTAGATATTCATGCTTACCATGATTGTTTAAAGAAATGAAATTGAATTTTAAAAGTAAGTGACTTGTGGTTCATAACCTTGTGCTCTGTTCATCAGTGGCAGGCATGGGTAAACAATGGTCTGCCTGTCCCCCAGCCGAGCATAAAAGGAAATTGAATCTTACCTCTTTATCTGCTGTTTATCCTCTATGTACCATCCACCCCCACCACCCCTACATATCCCAGCGCTTGTTTTTGGCACTAGAACTTCCCGCTTGGTCACATTGCAAATTTTCATTTTCGATGGATCTACCAACTAGAATTACAGATTTAGAAGCACAACCAAAGACATCTGAGGATGTCTGCTTAGAAATGTAACTCTTCACTGTAGGTATGTTAATATAAAGACCACTTAATGCTTTAATCTCTAGATTATTTTTATTCAACTATGTCTCTGCACTATATGAGTAATATGAGAAAGCCCCCTGGTATTGTACAGGAAGGCTGGAAGAACAGGTCAGAAGAAAAACTGCTTCTTTCACATTTTCAACATTATATTATGTTCTCTAAACACATGTCAACGTGTTAAATTGAATGGAAGAACAGTAGTGGTTAGATTTGGAGAACAGTGTCATAATAGTCATAAAGCTGTCTATTTCACAGGGAGAAATGGATTAGCAGTGACAGTGCGTAACTCTTTCTCCCCGTACCTTTAAACATAGAAGAAAAGTATTAAGGCTCATGTTTATTGCATTAGCACAGTGAAGGCGGAGAGCATATCCCGCTCTCGTACCTTCCGTCGCTGCACACAAATAGGAAGCCACTTACAAAGCACCGCTAGCACAGGTTAAAGGCATTACTGTCAAAGTGTCCCTTGATTGTCGTCACACATACTAAGACTTTCCCCAGGTCTCAGGGCAGGCAGTGGTCTTCTGTGCCCCTGCTGCCCTTCCCCAGGGTTTGCTTCTGGCCCTCTCACTGTTGCCAGCAGCCTGCCTTTTCTCTTGCCCAAGTCTTACCCACATGTCATCATGAGTGATGATGGCGCTACCTAATTCATCTCAGAAACCACCTGTCCTCTTCCTTGGCCCCTGCAGGATCGTTGCTGGCCTTTATTGTGATTCCACTGCCTACATTCATTCACCATTCACTCATTCAGCATTTATTGAGCACTTACTAGGCCCTGGAGATCAAAACATAAGTAAGGTGAGAGGGAAGGCACAGAAAGACAAGACAGTGGAGTGTCCCCAAATCCACAATGGTCCAAACCACACTCTTGGTCCTCGTCCATCTTTAGTCCTCATCCAGCGTACTCCATCTCTGGGGCGTGTGGTCCTGGTTAATGGTACTATCCATATTTTTACATCTGATCTGGGTCTTTCCTGACTTTTTTGTACTTAATCACTTGTGGAGTCATGTTGAGTTTACCTTTCCTCTCACCCTCCACTGACGTTCAAGACATCCCGAGGACAGCCAAACCAGACCTCTCTTTGTTTCTTCCTCACACTGTGTCCAAGCCTGACTATGTCCAAGCTGAGGCCCAAGCTTCCTCTTCTGGGATGTTCTTCCTCTTTCCTCTACATGTCCAAATCCTAACCACCTTTACATCTTGCTAAAATGCCTGCCTCTTTCAAAGCAGCCTTCCTGGATCTCCTTTCATTCAACATCCACTGATTTCCAACTCCGTGTCAGGCAATGTATTGTTTGGGGTCATGGCTATAGAGATAAAAGATTTGGCTCTTGCTCTCAGGAAGCTCAAGGTCTTGTGGGTGAGGTGGACTGGCAGGCAAGTCTCACTGTGCAATAACCACCATGGGGTAGCACGCACAGCATTGAGGCATCAATCTCTGCCCGCAGATACGAGTAGTGTTTCCCCAAGGAGGCGCTCCCGAGCGGTCTGCAAGGACCCACAGGAATTGCCAAGTGAAGAAAGGGACCCGCAGCATTGCAGGCAGTGTGAACAGGAGATGCCAAGGACAAGACCCCAAATGACCTGGATATTAAAAACTGCCAGGAGTTCTGTGTGCTAGAGGTCAGGTGTGGGATCTGCCAGGCAGCAGCTATGACTAGACAGGAAGTTAGGAGCGGGGTCATTGAGGACCCTGGAGGTCACGTGAGGAATTTTGATATGAATGCTATGGGCAATCTGTAGTCAGAAAGGGTTTTTTTTTTTTTTTTCCTTCCAGACCTGAGATTGGGGTGGAGAATGTGAAGAAGGTTAGGATTAGAGACAGACAGTTTAGCTAGGAAGATGGGGCAATAATCCCCATAGGACATGATCGGGGCATGAGCTAAAACAGTGCTTCCTGGTGTGGCACCCAGACCAGCAGCATCAGCAACAACTGGGGTGGCAACTTGCTAGAAATGCAAATTCTCAGGCCCCACTCCAACCAAGGGAATTAGAAGAAACTCTGGGGGGTGGGGGCCCTCAATCTGTGTTTTAACAAGCCCTCCAGGGGATTCTAAAGGACTGAGGTTTGAGAACCACGGAAGGAAGTCACTGAAAGTGAGGACAGATAAGGAGGTTTCTTGGACATTAAAGAGGGAGGATCCTCTCAGGCCTCTGGCCAGGTGGCCACAGAAGGGAAAGAGGGAGTGGTCGAGAGAGCTTCCCAGAGCCCTGGCAGGATCTGATCGCAGGCTGGTGCCCACTCATGGGGACACGGAATGCTATGCAGGAACAAGTCTGGCTGCAGAAGTGAGGCCAAATGGGTTTGGTTTTGATCATCTTTGGCTTGAAATCCCATTGTCTTCTTTGATCTCCCACAGTGCTTTGAGGATCTTCTAGAATGCCCACTTTTTACGTTACATCATAGTAGAGTTTGTGCGCTAGCTTTGAACCAGGCTGTAAGGTCCTTGAGGGTCGAGGCTGGGCTCTAATTATTTCTCCAGAAAGCCTTGCATAGATCACATACCTCATAATTGCTTATGGTGTGAAGACACCCTCTTCAGAAAGACTTTTTTGGAGTCAAGAAACGTTCACTGAAGACAGAATTCTCTCTCAGGTGATGCGGTTAGCCTTTCTGGGACAAACCTGTCCATTCATCACCCTGGTGTGACATCTAAGACGTAGCAACACAACACGATCATTTCCTGAGTGGTTTCTGGGCTACGCACTGGACCCGGAAGCTCTTTCTTCACATGCTCTCATTCGTCCTCAAATGACTCCACAGATTAAGTATTATTATCTACACTTTACAGATTAGGAAACTGAGGCACAGAAAGGCTACAGAGATTGTGGTCTCCGGACTCCAGAAATCCTGTCTCTATTGCTGAGCTGCAATCTTCTCACCACTCCCGGTGCTTTTTGATCTATACATAACCTCTTAAAATGGGAGGAAGAGGTTGGTTAGCAAAATAACTCCAGAGACTAAAGAGGGTTTATGGGAATATAAATTTTCTACCTTTCATATGATGTGCTGAAAAACTGAGAGAAAGTTATAGCAGGCGGAAAAGCATTAAAAATAATAAAATATGAAAGCATTAAAATATCAGAGAGAATATATATATATTTTTAAAGTTCTAGGTGGGAAAATAGTATATTTTAACAAGAACAGGAATGGGTTTAAAATTACTGGGGGGGAAAACGCTATGGAATGGAATATATCTAAAGGAAGAAGTTAAGCCACAGTGCATCTGAGAACTAAAGCAAATTGAGGTTTTAAAAAAAAGGTAAGAATCAAACGGAATTTATAATGCAGAGGATCTGTGAGGAAGGGATTTTGAATCTTTTGTTTTCCATCTAACTGGCTGGGATGGTAGAGCAGAAAACCTTTACCTGCAGTTCTACAAGCACAGCTATTAGTGGAAGACTTCACTCCCAACATCTTTAGAAAATGCTTGTCAGCAGTAATTGACAGAGTCCTGACCCCACTCTGGTCTGAATTCTCATGTCCCTTGTGAGCAACTAGAGGCCTTATACTTTTGCAAAACATCTTAATGAAAGAAAAGACATGTTTTTAACACATCAAAGCCAAATAAGGAGTAGCTCAGAGAACTCTGTGGCCCTTTAACCTCAGAGACTGGGAGGATAGCTCCAGGCTCGGGTTACCTTTCCCTCTTCCTCCTGCCTGCGGGGAAGCCTTTCTAGCAAGAGGCAGGATGGCCTTCCTACCTTCCTTTCACCGCCACAAAAACCTGCAATGTAGACTAAGTCCACCAGGGGGAGCAATGACACGAACAAGCCAAAGAGGCTGGGTCTGAATAGCAGAGAAAATCAATCTTGCTGCTACAATTGGAAGGACAGAAGAAAACATTGTAATTTTGGGGGCCTTGTTCCTTCTTCCAACGGTTACCTTTTCTTTCTACTGAGTTTCCATTTAGCAGACTCAGCTTTTGTCTACAGGAATCCAAGATAAGTTGGATAAACTCATCCCTCCCATGACCTGGCGGTAGATTGTCTGCTAATCTCGTTGGTTGGATTCCAAGGTCCGGCAGGAGCAGCTCTAATGCCTGTGGGCACTGTCGCTACTACTATAAAGACAGGAAACTCTGAGGGTCATCCTGCAGAGACTTTTCTAGATGCGTCTCAAGCAAGGGAAGCATTCCTGGGATAAATATGCAGGCTCCCAAGGAGACCACCACTCAATACTTCAGAGGAAACATGATGGCTTCAAAGGTTTGAGAAACTCTCAGGTGAAAAAGGACTTTTTCTTGCTTAGTGGAGGGTTCACTTTAATAAAATGACAACTTTCTAAATAATTAGAGCCTTTCACGCAATGATCCTCACTAGAATTGTGCATGAAGACCTCTTTGGGAATTTTTTTCTTGCCAAAGATACAAATAACAGGGCTCTACCCTTAAGAGTCTAACTCAGTATTTTGTAGTGGGTAGGACCAGGAAACATGCGTCATGAAAAAGCTCCCAAGAAGATTTTGATGCTTGTCATGATTAAGAACGGCTTATTTAATGGCTTTCCCACTGTCCACTGAATACAGTTCCACCTCCCCAGCTGGCATTCAGCGTTCTCCAGGATTTGACCCCAGTTCCCTTTCAAGTCTCATTCTCCCCTATTCTTCTTGAACACTTGCTCCTTCGCATAAAATGGGGTGGTAATACCTTCCTAATAACGTCGATGAAAGGACTAGAAAAAAGGTACACAAACATCTAGTATGCAATTGGGGGCTCAATATACAGCGTTATTAGTAAGTCCTCGATAAATATTCACCCAAATGAATGAAGACACAATAGCGAGACCGGCTCTGGAAAGGAGCAAGTGAACCTTTGTTAATAAGCAGAGGCCCGATGCCCCTGCCGTAGGGAAACCTGGAAGGAGCCCCCGTGGCCTCTAGACCACCTCCAAATCCAACATGGTCTCTGCAGGTGAGTTTTCCTTTTTGGGGTTGCAATGCTACATTGTCAGGGTCACGCTTAGAGCTTGCACTGGCGAGAGCAGGGCAAAGGGGAGTTTCAAACATGGTGAAGTAATTCTGTTTTTGACCGAGAAGCGAAAGCAGTCTAGAGCACACGGGCACAGGGTCTGTCTCTTCCACCCCTTGAATACTTTTCAAGGTTTAGATAATTTGAATAGCTGTTGAAGAGAGTCAAAGCAGATGTGAAGTTTATAGTGAAAGAGTAGCCTTTCCTGGCATGATTGGCAGAAGTGACTGAAGAGGCTGGTGCAGCATTTTCCAGACTGGGAATGGAAGTTCTGTGGGATGCATGCCACAGCCACAAGCGCTCGGAAAGCCTCCCCTGGCCAAGTAAGACTGGGAAACTCTAGGGGCAAGCCGATTCAACAGATCGTTAATTTGGTTTTTAATTGAAAGAACTCTCAGTCTTTAAAATGTGAACAATTGATATAAATCTCCCAGAGGAGGACCTGGGGATGGGGGAGAGCATTCCCTAAATTTATTTAACCATGGTATTTTCTTTAAAAAAAATTTTTTTTTCAGTGTCTCAGGGGACTAAGATTTTCAGGAACCCACTTAGGGAAATGCTGATATGAGAGTTTTGACAGGATTGCTAACCCTATATGACGTTTCAGTAAAAAAAAGTACTAAGTTTTCTGGACTTCACCCTAGAATCTCCAGGAGAAGGGCCATTGCAACTCTGTGTTTCGAAGGCTCTGCTGGAGATTTTGCTGTGTAGCCAGAATGGAAAGCCACTGCATTGGGAGAATGGCTTTGGATTCTAGAAGACCCAGGTTCAAGTCCAAGCAGCACAGGCATTCTATTTTATTTCATTTGTAAAGTGACTTAATCTGGTTGTCTTAATTTTCCCAGCCATAAAATGAAGAATTATACCCATTCATTGGTATAATTTTCAGTCCAAAAGAATGAAATGAAGTAATGAAGTAAAATAATTAGCATGTGGCAGGTGCCATTTCCAATGTGCAATTCTCAGTAGCTCTGACATAAATAAAAATAGTGAAATTATTTGCTTTCTCGATCTCTTCATTTGTACGCTAACAGTTTTTGCCCCTCTCCTATAAGAATGAAATAATTTTGAATTCTTTATATCTGTGATGTGCCCGTGGTGCACTCTGACCTTCATTGTACTCGGAGCCATGATCTGAAATAGGGTCAGACCATTAACAAAGACGGTTACGAGTTTTTTGGTGATAACCCTAATGTCTTCTGGAAAATAGTTCCCTATCTTTTAAATTGTATACAATCTCCATTTTCTGATTTTCTAAGAGATTATCTAAACCAGCCCAAGAAACTGAAATCAGGTTTCAGAGTATAAATGAGATGATGTCCTCATGGGCTTGCATCCTATGCCCCGAAAAGGTCCAGCATTTGGCCAGCAGCAGGTGTCCACACTCTTCCATTGAGGTAGAGTTTTAAAAATATAAACATCAATGGTTTTTCTGTTTCTATAAGGGCGGATGTAATGGGATTTTTATTGGTATTGTAACATTTGGTGTCCTTGTGCTTCCTTTCCTTTTTAATAATCCCTTCAGTGTCTTATTCCATTAAATACACTTAGTTAAACTTATTACTCTGCACTCGCGGAGTGTGTGTGTGTGTGTGTGTGTAATGACAACTATCCTCCAGGGAGAAATGTATGCACGAATTTGACTCTGGCCAAAAGAAGTACCTTTGTGTATGAATGGAATGGTATAGATAATTCCACTCTTATGAGTGGATACTATTCCAAAGTTCATTTGTAAGTCAGTAGTTGGGAACTTGGAACATATTTTCTCATAAAAAGAAACGTTCTACATGGTGGAGAGAGACCGGGCCAGCCCACAAGGGCCTGTTTAACTCATGCTGCACCTGAAGTGGGATTGTTATTAACTATGGGGAACAGTGTTTCCATGGGAACATGTTGTCAGAGCTCCCGAGCTTAAAGGTTGAGAACCACTGACTGTAAAATGTTAACTCATCTCCGAAATCACATCTTCCTTTTTCCTTTAATAAATTACCGAGCAGAGGAGCTAATCTTACTGCAAATTATTTCTTGAATATATTAGGTTAAAATAATATTTTTTTCTCCATTTGCTTTATGCACTCTGTAACTTGAGCACAAGGGATACATATAACAGGGGAAAGAGTTCCTTGAAGCTCTCTCGAGCTTCTTTAAACTTGGGTTCTTGTCATTTTTGGCTCTCTCTGCATGTCACAGCAGTCAGCTAGCTACAGAGAGGCAGCTGTCACTCGTTACGTATGTTGTCACAGCCAAATCATTTGTTTTCTCCTACCTTATCATTCCCCGCAGTTTTTAAAGACTAGCCTTATAATTTAATAGGAATCTGGAATCACGAAGTAATGAAATATATTCTAGGTTACACTGACCACAGGAATCAGAAGTGTTTCAACTACACCATACACAGATTATGCTAGAAGTTGTATAAATATATCACAGAATCACAGGGCTGGAAAGAACCTTAAAAGATTGTCTAGTCTGTTCCCTGGCTTCCAGACAAGCCAATCATTCCAAACAGATGAGAGCTAACCTCTCTTTTAGAGGAGGAGGATGACTCTGTCTTTAACCCTTTCTGGATTTAACAATGTATATACCATTAGTAAGTTACTGTTATTTTTAAATCTAACATGCTTCTCTTGAAAGTCACAACTCTATTTTAATTTCTCATGTTTGCTTCTGATAGGAAGCAAAGTAGGTGCAAAGGCCCAGTTTAAACACTGTGTTTTGTCTTTTCTCTTCAAGGGCATTCCTGAATAGCGCGGTGTCTCATACTGTGCTTGCCTGTGTCCTGTTCTCTCTGGGTTGTTTGTACTCTTTTAGCAGTGGGCACTAAAATCAAGCTACGGTGTCTTATGAGACATGTGAGAAGTGGGCAACGTTTCCACACATACGAATATTTAAATATAATCTGATACACAGACCCAAAGACCTAGACTCCAAGGAAAACCAAATTCAATAATTGTAATACAATTGCAATAACATAGGCTAATTATTCATAGTCATTTTCTTTCAGGCAGTGACAAGGGCATAACCAGCCTGATAGGATGAGCTTCTGGATCAGGTAAGGAAATGAAAGAGAACCTAGTCCTATTCAAGTCATTCATAAAACGTGATATCCTTAAATGTCACCAAGTGTGATTTTTCTATTGAGAGCCTACTGCACAGTCTACAAAGGCTGATTTCAAAATATTTTTTGCTGATTGGAAATGACTATTCAAACTTGATACTCAAGAGAGCCTTTAATGGAAGTTGTCAAAGGAAGGGGCTTTTTGATGTCTACACTGGAAGACACTGAACAATCTGGCTTTACGGTGAGTACCACTAGTTCTGCTATTGTCTTAAAAGAGTCCTACTATCCCCCAAGATAAAAGAGAAAGACAGGCTATTGTAAATTAATAATGAAGATTCCTTCTCTCTGGGAGGTTCTGAATGCCTCGAAGGTGAGGATTATGTCAGAAAGAAGTGGACTTGGGTAAAAATTTCCCTAATTATGGTTTCAATCTGATAGTAAACCATGTGCTTTGTTTATTCCCCAAATTTCTGTACTCACTGGGTGATGTGATGGTTAATTTTATCTGTCAGCTTGAGTGGCCAAGGGGTACCCAGATTAAATAATATTTCTGGGTGTGTCTGTGAGGGTGTGATTAGTATTTGAATCAGCAGACTTAATAAGCAGACCTTCTTCCCCAGTGTGGGTGGGCATCATCCAATCCCTCGAAGTCCTGAATAGAAACATGCAAAGGAAGAAGGAATTCTCCCCTTTTTTCCTGCCTCCCTGATTAAACTGGGATATCACATCTTACCTTCTCCTCCCCTTGCATTGGGATTTACATCACTGACTCCCCTGGTTCTCACGCCTTCATATTTGGACTAAGACTGAATTACGCCAATGGCTTTCTTGGGTCTCCAGCTGGCTGATGGCAGACTGTGGGACTTACTGGCCTCCATTATTGCATGAGCCAATTCCTCATAATAACCCCCTTTTTATCTATCTATCTATCTATCTATCTATCTATCTATCTATCTAGATTCTCCATTCTACTGGTTCTATAGTCTTAAGAACTCTGACTTATGCTGGTGGCTGTTCATCCATCCTTAAGCATCTAAGGGGACAGAAGCAACTTGTTCAGACCAAGCTAATAAACCTGACCTTGTAAAATGACTGTGAGAGACCGTGAGGCCCTAACTTTTGGACATGAGCAAAGCACCTCAATGGAGACTGTTGACCCTGTTTTTGTAGACGCTTACAGAGCTGTCTTCACAGCTTCCTGGCAGACCACAGCACCCCTAATCTATCACCCGCATGTCCACTGGTATGGCTTGGCCACACAGAGGCAGAATTCTTCCTGGGAAATGGGGTAATTCTTTGGCTTCCACTGAATATGCCAAATGCTGATTTGGGAGCTCAAGACCCCCTGAGCTCACCCATAGCAAGAAGCTCGTGCTATCAACCAATCAGATTCCTGGCCCAAAGAGAATTTTCTCTCTATTATAACCATAAAGACTTAGGGCAATTGTGAAAAAAAGCAGAAAAAGAAATATTAAAATAGCTTTCTTATTTTTGTTTGAGGACGTCAGCATTATTTGTAGTTCAGTGTAATTATTTGAGAATCATGCATTGCTAATTTTAGCTAAATAGACAATGACGAGTGTATACCGTCCTTCATCTGTCTTAATAAAAGTATCCCTTCAGGGAAACTTCCTGTCTAAAGGCTTCCTTCAGAACCTTTAACTTAAATTTCCTTCCACACTCTGGCAAAAATACAGTATGACATTGCAACTCTGGTATTCATTCGTTAGGTGTTTGAGGGATGTCTCATAAGACACCCACTAATTACATAAATGAATTGACACAAAAGTACAACTTAACCACAGGCAAAGACAACTTACTTGTTCATTTTTAGTAAGCCTGGTTTTGTTGTGAATGTCTGACGTGACCAAATTGAATCCATGCTTTTCCGACAAGATTCTCAGAAGCAAGACCACAGTACGACTCCCACACTTGCCTACTCTGTTGTAGACCACCTGGCTGGGGAAAGGTAGCACCTGGGAAAGAACGAGAGAGCAAATTTGAGACTCTGAGTTAGAGAAATTGGGATTCTTCCCCTAACTTCAGAACAACAAATGTCTAATTGAGAAGGGTTGGTGTCAAGTCAATGGGAGAACAGAAGCAATAAACTTACGTTTTACCCTCATAATTTAACTTGAGAGAAATCTTGGACTCGTTGTCTCTCTCTCTGCACTGACACTTAAAACTGGTAAAATTTCATGCCAACCATGAGACTAATTATGAAGCTTCTTTTGTTTCCTCTTAGGAATGAAATATATAAATATGTGCTTTGATGACAATATGCTTTTGCAAGTTATATTATGCTTTATTAGAACTCAGTTTGTAGAGTGGTCATGGAAAAAATATAGTAACTAAAAATTGAGACAGAAATAAAAACTCACAATTACACTCACCCTTTCGAAGTGTACAATTCAGTGGTTTTAATGTATTAACAAAGCTGTGCAACTATCACCTCTATCTAATTGTAGAACATTTTCATTTCCCCTAAAAGAAACTCCATACCCATTAGCACTCACTTTTCATTTCTCTCACTACCTTGGTCCCATGAAACCACTTAGCTACTTTCTGTCTCTACGGTTTTCACCTATAGCATTCCGGACATCTCCTATAAATAGAATCATATGTGACCTTTTGTGTCTGGCTTCTTCCGTTAGCATAATGTGTTCAAGATTCATCCATATGGTAGTATGAATCTGTACTTCTCTCCTTTATATGGCTGAATAATATTACACTGTATGGATATACCATATCTTGTTTAAACATTCATGAGTTGATGGACATTTGGATTGTTTCCACTTTGGGGCTACTATGAATAATGCTGCAATGAACATTTGTGTATACGTTTTTGTGTGGACGTATGTTTTTGATTCACCTTGTATATATCTTAGGAGTGGAACTGCTGGATCATATGGTAATTCTGTTTAATTTTTTGAAGAACTGCCAAACTGTTTTCAATGCAGCTGCACCATTTTATATTTCACCAGCAAATCAGGAGAATTCCAATTTCTCCACATCCTTGCCAACACTTGTTATTGCCCATTTTTTTATAGCCATCCTAATGGATGTGAAGCGGTATCTCATTGCTTTGATTTGCATTTCCCTGATGACTAATGATGTTGAGCATATTTCATGTGCTTATTGGACATGTGTGTATTTTTTTTGGAGAAATGTCTGTTCAAATCTTTTGCCCATTTTCAAACTGGGTTATTTGTCTCTTTATTATTGAGTTTTAAAAGTGCTATATTTATTCTGGATTTGTGAATATATGATCTGCAAGTATTTTCTCCCAAAGGACTGTGTCCTTTGAAGTACAAAAGTGTTTAATTTTGATGAAGTTTAACTTTTATAATTTTTCTTCAGAGCGTTATGTTTTTGGTATTACATCTAAGAAACCATTGCCTAACCCATGAATGTTTTCTCCTAAGAGTTTTAAGGTTTTAGTGGAAACATTTAGGTCTGATTCATTTTGAGTTAATTTTGTGTATGATGTGAGCTAGTGATCTAACTTCATTCTTTTGCATGTGAATAGCTATTTGTCCCAGCACCATTTATTGAAGACTATTCTTTCTCCATTTAATTGTTTGGCACCCTGTTGAAAATCCACTAACCATAAATGTATGAGTTTATTTCTGGACTCTCAGTTCTACCCTATTGATTTATGTGTTTATTCTTTTTTTTTTTTAAAGATTTTATTTATTTATTTATTTATTTATTTGAGAGAGAGAGAGAGATAGAGAGCACAAGTAGGGGAGCAGTGGAGAGAGAGAGAGAGAAGCAGGCTGAGCAAGGAGCCTGATGTGGGGCTCGATCCCAAGGCCCTGGGATCATGACCTGAGCCAAAGGCAGAAGCTTAACTGACTGAGCCATCCAGGTGCCCCAAACTATGTGTTTACTCTTATGCCAGTACCACAGAATCTTGATTGCTGAGTTATAAGTTTTGAAATTAAAAAGGGTGAGTTCTTCCAACTCTGTTCCTTTTCAAGATTGTTTTGGCTATTCTGGATCCCTTGCATCCCATATGAATTTTAGAACCAGACTGTTAATTTCTGTAAAAAAAGGCAGTTGAAAATTTGATAGGGATTGTGTTGAAACTATAGCTCAATCTGGGGACTACTGCTATATTAATAATATTAAGTTTTCTAATCCATGAACATGGGATGTCTTTCCTCTTATTTAGTTCATTTTAGTTCAACAAATTTCATTTGTTTCACAGTGTTTTGTAGTTTTCAGCATACAAGCCTCACACTCCTTTTATTCTTTTTGATGCTATTTTAAATGGAATTATTCTCTTAATTTCATATTTGGATTGAATGTTCACTGATAGAAACAGTTTATTTTTACATATCGATCCTGTGTTCTTCAGTCTTGCTGAGTTCATTTATTAGCTCTAATAGCTATTTTGCGTGGACTCTAGGATTTTCTATATACAAGATCATGTCATCTGCAGAAATAATTTTACTTCTTCCTTCCCAATATGGATGCCCTTTCTTTCTTTTCCTTTTCTAATTGTCCAGTTTATAATGATTTTGATAGACTAAGAAGTCATTATGAAAAACATCTGATTAAATATCCCCAATAAAGATAATATTTCCATCTTGAATGCTCAGCATTGAATAACAACTGAAAAAAGATCATCAAAAGAGTCCTTCATTCAGAACATACCCATAACAGAAGGCCATAAAAAGGCCCAAAGCTATAGTACAATATAAACATAAATATACCCCTAACTTGCCTACTGTATGTAATACGAATTTTGCCTCTTTAGTAATTTCAGGTTTACTTGTTTTTCTGAAATATTTTATATGCAGAGTAGCATTTAATAAATTTGGAACTTAAAGTCTACCAGCCATTGGAGTAAAACATAATATCTATATTGCTCACTTCATAATTATATCATGTACCATTTTGATATAATTTTTCCAGTATGCATTTTTTTAACGAGCAACACCTTGGGTTTCTTTAGGACCAGTCAGTATCTTTTATTGTGTGTCCTCATACCATATACACATATATAGGGCCTTAACAAACATCGACTGGTTGGCTGCAATGAGGGATTTAATGTGCTGTTTAACAGCAGTTAACACAAGGATCCTGCTAAAATGTGAGACCAGGAGAATCTTCAAATATGGTTGATCTTTCTAACCAAATGCTAACTAAAGGCATAAAAAGGGTAAAAAGATAACCATTATAACAGGTCATTCCACTTATGGTTTTATCAGTAAGTACCCAAAAAGTGTGCTCACTGGCAACAACAGCATAAGTTCAGATATTCAGATAAATCACATATGGTCTTCCTCATGAGGTTATGATCCAGGCAGGTTGAAATATAGGATGTTAACAGTGTTTGTAAGTTGGACTTTCCATAATAAGCAGGCTGGGGTATAGACGATAGTTGTGACAGAGGTGCCAATAACAACACAAATATTCATTTCTTTGAAGAAATAAACTGCTTAAGAATTGGGATGAATGCATTTTTCTTTCTTCTAGCACAGCGTAGCACAGCAAGGGAGAGTTTTTTGTTATATCTGAATTGCTTCCCAGGAAGATATGAGTTACCACATGTAAGTGTTTTATTCCAAGAGAACAGGTATATCTTAGAAGATTTAAATGAAGAACTGAGGCACTTAGTTACAAACCTTCCATGAAAACACTTAATGGCTCCTGAAATTTTTGAGTAATTAACCCAATAGCTTCCCATCTATTTCCTTTCGTTAATAACTAAAGATATTATTCACCTTTTGGTTATTTGTTAGTTTAAAAAAAAATGTTCATGGGACACCTGGGTGGCTCAGTCAGTTAAGCATCTGCCTTCAGCTCCGGTCATGATCTCAGGGTCCTGGGATTGAGCCCCACATTGGGTTCCCTACTCAGCAGGGAGTCTGCTTCTCCCTCTCCCTCTGACCCTTCCTCCTGCTCGTGCTCTCTCTCTCAAATAAATAAATTTAAAAAATCTTTAAAAAAATGTTCGTTCCAATTCTTTCATTAGTCTTGCGGGAGGCTACTAAATAACAGTTATAAGTATTTGTTATTTAAGAACACTTTTGTCATGACAGGAAAAAAATGTTCTAACTATGTATGGTGGCAGATTTAATTACACTTACTGTGGTGATCATTCTGCAATACATACAGATATCAAATCATGCTGTATACCTGAAACTAATGTAATGTTGTATGTCAATCA
The DNA here is from genome assembly GCF_002007445.2 of Ailuropoda melanoleuca. Taxonomy (NCBI): domain Eukaryota; kingdom Metazoa; phylum Chordata; class Mammalia; order Carnivora; family Ursidae; genus Ailuropoda; species Ailuropoda melanoleuca. The sequence continues at coordinate 93,150,824 of NC_048227.1, read as the reverse complement.
GCCCTTAGTTAAAAATAAAAAAAGAACACTTCACGTAAAAACAAAAATCCGTGCGTTATTCCCGTAGCTGTATCTACAATAACGTTTGAAAAGAAAAGCGAGCTTAACATCCCCACTGTAAGTCTTTTTACCATTTCTTTAAACACCAGTACACAGCTACAGGGTATGAAAATTGAGCTAGAAAATGTGTTTTTGGATGAAGCCGGAATCAGTCTGGTAATTGTTAAAGACACAACATACACCATCACAAACGTACACCTTTCTCAAAGTTAGGATGGGGCTTTTAAATCATTTCTAAAAGAACCCATGTAATGCTCCGGAAACTGGCAAATTTAGGTAGGCTAAATCAATGTGTTGATGTTGTTAAAATTAGCAACAGCAACAAGTTGATTCATCTCCACTTTGGGAGAGCTATAGATCTGCTCCTCAAGGTCTGCTTTAAAAATAATTCTCGGTTTTTATTTGAAGTGTTCTTTCGGGAAAAGAAGGGGGAAAAGGAACTGATTTTTATGAAAGGCTGACCCTGACCTTGTCCGAGGCTCTGTGCCATGTAAACGCTTTTAATCCTTGTTAACAATACCGAGACGAATAGCGTATAAGTGTCTTCATTCTAGCTGTGCATTTCTCCAGGAGGTTAAGTTATCAAATAATTTAAGCATCATTAATTGCACCTAAGTGACTCCCCCATGTACCCCCCCCTTCTCCATAGATGCCAGACTCAAAGAACAACAGAGTTTGAGGTCTAGAGCAATTTAGAATAATCCACCCACTCCAATCCCCTCCCACCCCAGCACTACTACTCTCTATCTCCCTCACCCCCAGCCCAATTGTGTTTGGCTTGGCTAGAGTTTTCTCTTATATTGTGTTTTCATCTTCTTGAGTGCCCCGTGAGGGAGATATCATGGCTATTTTTAGATGAACCAACCAAGGCTCAAAGAGATCACTTGGCATTTTCAAGGTTGAAAAGTGGCACATAACAGCTAAAGCCCAGCTCAGAGCTCTTCTGACCCCTAAGACGATACTCTAATATATTATAACATCAAATTGTGAAAATAATTTTGAGAGTGACTTCTGTGAGAGAGACCATTTCCTCTTTGATGTCTTCATTGTGATCAACTCCATTAAATGCTGTCTTGTCAACAGTCAACGATCACAACGAGTGTCACTGGCCATTACTCATTCATTACCCAAGTCTCTGGAATGCTCAGGTGGAACAGATAGAAGTCCAGTAGGCTCTCTTCCTCCTTCCAGAAGATGTATTTTAGAAGCTAATGTAATCCCAGAATGTCAAAGCAGCTAATAGGTGAAGGAGAGTAAAAAAAAATGCAGTTTCCTCTTCGCTCCTTCCCCCAATCTACTGTAAGCAATCATAGAGCCTTGGATACTGTGACCCACTTCCACGAGGAAAGGGAAAACCAGGAAGCAATAAGTCATAGTAAAACATATAAGAAATCCTAAATACACTTGAAATGTCTATCAAGACAAGGAAATGCCTTCAAATGATAAGCTTAATGACTTTTAAAGGCCTCTTAAGGTCAACCTCAACATCCTCATTCTTTTTTCATCAGATATTTGACAATTGTCAGGAGAAAACTATATCCCAACTGTAACTGCATACAAATTTTGAACACTTACTCTTTCTTTGGATGCCCTATAAAGAAGTACACACTAAAAGTCCTCATCTTCCCCTACTCCCCAAATGATTCTTCATTCTTGGCAACTATGGCTATATGAATGTTATGTCTGTGGTTTCTATTTTATGGCCAATTTGTAAAAGTGAAGGGAGCTCCAAAATAGTTCACTCTATGAATTATATATTTTTATGTTGCCTGCCTTGTAAGTTCTGCAAATGCCACAAATCCCCAGGGGCTGACAGGCTTGTGTGGAACATGCCAAATAAACAGAAGTCTTTCCAAAATCCTGAGCACAACAGTAACTACCACCAGATGACGTCCACAATTTCAATCGCTTGTCCCTGGTTTGCAATGGGAAGGGGGATAAAGAAGACTTTCTAGTTAAAAAGCAAGCTTGATCTAGACCAAGACTTTCACAGCCTATGATTACAGGACTCTCTGGGGACTGGTCTTGTTGGAAGAATTAACATCAATCCTGCTTTTAAGTCTTTGCAAAATGACATTTAGCATGGCATGTTACAAGCTGTGGTTCCCAAATGGCTGTGTATTTGAATTACCTGTGGAACTTTAAAACTGCAGATTTTTGGCCCCACTCTAAGACTAACTGAAACAGAAAGTCTAAGATGAGGGTCAGAAATCCAGCTCTAAAATGCTCCCGGAATCCTCTGCTACCACTAAGGGGCCAAGGTGGGGGAGAGGGTTGCCTGCATGAATGCTGGCGGGGAGTTGGGTGAAAGCATGTCTTGTCTTCCCTGGGTCTCCCTGGAGTGCTGATGGCCTCCAACCAGAGTTAAAGGTCATGATTAGCCTGACAAATATTCTCACACTACAGTAATGCCTACTCACCTAGGATGATTAGAGAGCAGGTGAGCTGGTTAACAGAATGTGTAGGTTAACTGAAATTTATACTAAACATCGTCAAAGCATTAGACCTAACTTGGTACTAATATTATGCTGAAGATGAAATGGCTTTCTTTGAAGAACAAAACTGCCCCTGTGATTCTACAGCCCCTCTTTCCCCTGGTTACTCATACCGATGTGGGGACATTCAGGGACACTGCTGCTCCTCACTGTCCTCATGACTTCAAGCAGCAGTTCAAATCCATTTGGTAAGTCCTCATCTTAAAGTTTCCTAGGACACTGTGGTGCAGGGAGTCAGCCTTGTCACACCTTCTTCATCCATCAAAGTGTAGGGTTGGGTTAGAAGCCAATAAATGATCCTTTCTTCTTAAACTATTAAATTATTTACTTTAAGTTAGATTGCTATTAAGATATAACCTGGAAATAACTTAAAAATTAAAATGAGATTTTAATATTTTTCCTTGTCAAATATATTCATAAAAAAATAGGAAAAAAAAACCCCACTTCCAGTAATTTGTGCCGATAACATGGATTACAGCTCCAGGGTGTACGCAGTTCTTTTTTGGAACCTTTGACATTTCTGTCCATGTCCCACTCTTGTTTGGGCTGGTCACGTAATAAATCTTTTATGTTCTTCCTATGCTTCTCTTCCTTTCCACAGTTTAAATCACTTCCAGCTCTCTGTTTATTTTAAGACCATCACCAAACACCACAGCCTGCACAGGGCTTCAACCTCCCAGCTGTGCTTTCCAGAACTTGGTAGCCACTGCCGCTGACTTTTGACTGTCAAGCCATGCTAGGTCCTCGGACAAATGCATCTCCACTTGGTAAGCACCATCAACCTCCAGACCCCTGGGCTAATTTCCTCCATTCTAGAGGAGGAAACACATAGGACTCATTTAAGAACTTGGGGTGTCTGGGTAGCACAGTCGGTTAAGCTTCTGACTCTTGATTTCAGCTCACGTCATAATCTTAGGGTCCTGGGATGCAGCCCCAGCAGGGAGTCTGACTGAGGATTCTCTCTCTCCCTCTACACCTTCCCCACTCTCTCTATCTCAAATAAATAGATAAATAACAAAAATAAATAGATAAATAAACAAATCTTTAAAAAAAAAACCCTCTATGTTCCCTCATTGCCAGATCTTTTGCATAGAAAGTTCTTTCTATCCACAACACTCAAATGGCTTCCCTGTGTCTTCTAATTAATTTATAACCTATCTTCTCCCAGAAGCCTTGCCAAATATGAACCTTATGCTTTCTCCTTCTCCCCTGCTCCCCTTTGAAACAGTCTCATGTCTAATGCTATCTACAGAAAGACGAACAGCTACAAATGCAGTAGGAGTCCATCTGTTTTATTTCTGTAATAGATTGGATATTTCATGTGTATAGTGGGTACTTAATATGTGTCTATTAATTAGATAGACTGGATAAAAATACTATTAAATGTTGTAATAGAACAAATGCTGTCATCTTTTGTCATTATTAAGGATGCTCTTTCAGTTGTCTTGTTTCCTAAAACTGTAAGGTAAATCTATCAACTTTTCTCAACACTCATATTTCGAAACACTCTAATGCCATATTACATAAGAAAAAGTTTGGTATATAGAGAAAGTTCCCTGGATTGAAAGTCAAAAGTCAAAACTTTGACTTTCCCCTTGGCCAAATTAGTTGAGTGACCTTGAAAAAGCGACCTTTAACAACTACTCTGGGCCAACGTTTCCACAATATAAACTGGGTATCGATATTGAACCAAATGATTTCAAGGCTCCTCCCTATTCACGTCCCACGATGTTAAGGCAGGACTGCACAATACTTAGAGATATTCAGGGGGTTATCTGAATGGCATCTTGCACTGCTAAATATTCACTCCATTCTGGTCTATCTAATGTCCTTCTCTCCATTATATACATCACTATGTTATTTCCAGGAATGTAATGCCCTTTATACTATAACAGAATCCTCATACAAAGGAGCAATTTGCACAAGGAGCCAAAAGCAATTTTTGGATGTGATGATTAAACTACCATAGTTGGAACTTTGAAGTATTCTTCACAAAAAAATGATTTCTAGTTTGATTAAAAGCTCAAATTTCAGACGACCTTGGGTGAACGTTATCAGTGCCATGGACAAGAAGATGAATACTTTCAAATTTCAAATTGACAAATGAAAAAAAATTATTAAGAAAAGGCAGATTCACTTTTAATTCTGCAATATTCTTGATGCTTCTTTGTATGGTCAGTATACAAATCACAGGCAAGGAGAAGCCCATAATCTGGGTGTCTCATTACTACAGGATGTTACAGTTTCTAAAGTTCAAACCTCTGAGTGGTCTATAGAATACAGAGTCTGTGGAATATTCATGTTTGACAGAAAAGAGGAATGATGTCCACATGCCACATATATGAATCATCAGCAGAACGTGGAGGATGCATAAGTGTTAGAGGCTAAACTATCCTGAAAGGAATATTTCAAAGTGGGACTTAGTCTTGCTTCTACATGCATATGGTAGTCCTACTGTATGTGTGCTCAGAACCTCTGCCCACTCTTCTAAGAGCCTGTTAAACTCTCTCGATGGCTTTTATAATCAAAATCAAATAGAGAAACCAAATATGGGTTTGGCTCTCCTACTTAACCCTCCTCATCCTGTGTATATGCCTTGTATGTTTTCTTGAGCTCAAAGACACTATAAGTAATATTGCTGTAGTAAATCTAAGCCAATTCCAGCCATTTCCAGCACTTTCTTATGTGCTATGTATTCTGTGATCTACAAGTTCTTTATTAAACAAAACTCAGAAAGAGAGCTGCAGGTTTTTTTTTTTTTTTTTTTTATTTTTTTTAATTTCTTTATTCGACAGAGATAGAGACAGCCAGCGAGAGAGGGAACACAAGCAGGGGGAGTGGGAGAGGAAGAAGCAGGCTCATAGCAGAGGAGCCTGATGTGGGGCTCGAACCCATAACGCCGGGATCACGCCCTGAGCCGAAGGCAGACGCTTAACCGCTGTGCCACCCAGGCGCCCCGAGAGCTGCAGGTTTAACAGAAAGTACAAAGAAGGACTTGGTCCTCAAATTAGTTCTAGATCTGAAGTTGTTCCATTTTTAGTATTAATCAATTCAATTGACTTTAATATTAAGTTCTGGACCAGGATATGGAATTACGCAGATGCCTTGGGGTAGATAATCTTTCCACCAGACGCACATACTCAGTTTTTAACTCTCCATTCAGATCTAGAACACATTTTGTCTTAATCACATTCTTCTCCAAATAAAATATGCATAGACATTTTAGTTTATACAGACTTTTAAGATTTAAGAGTATGCTCTAAAGTTAAGCTTTATTTCATTTTTTAAAAGATTTTATTTATTTATTTGTCAGAAAGAGAGAGAGAGCACAAGCAGGGGGAGAGGCAGGCAGAAGGAGAAGCAGGCTCCCCGCTGAGCAAGGAGCCCGATGTGGGGTTGATTCCAGGACGCTTAACTGAAGGCAGACGCTTAACCAACTGAGCCACCCAGGCGTCCTACTTTATTTCTTTTTAAGTGTTCTTTTTGTCCTATTTTTTTAAATAAGAATTTATACTCTAAGCTTAATCTAAAAACTAATTTGTTATAATGCAATAAAGGAGAAGTGTTGATTATTGATTTTAAGTTTTATAATTTATAGCAGGTATTGCTGGCGTGGGCCAACCACTCAATTTAGAATGGTCTCCTCTGGCTGTTGGGCGGTGGGGTGGGGCGGAGAAGAGTCAATTATTCTCATTATGAATGTCACAAGAGAAAACTGTCCTCACTGTGAATAGTATAAAGGCTGGGGGAACAGCCATGCTTGGCTGTCAATACCCCCCTCTCATCAAAGCACTGTGTAAAGGTTTTAAAGACCAAAGGCTTAGATTCACTGTTTATTGTGAACCACATCATTATTTACCATTTTAAATGTCTGAATCAAATTTTAGTTTGAGTGTGAATTTGTAGCAAGAAACTTATTCTTGGATTCAAATGATCATTGTTTAAATTCCTTGGCTGAGTTTAAGGTTTTTATAACACAGCCCACAATCTAAAATAGTGTGGCAGATTGGTACAGTAATGGCCTCAAATTAGTTCCACCTCCCTCTATCTATGCTAAGTGTAACCTCTTTCCATATGGACCTTGAGCCTGGCCACACAATTTGCTTTGGTCAATGAGACGCTAGGAAGCACAATGCACCCAGAGGCTTGAAAAGAGCTGGCACACTGGGTCTGGACCTTACTTGCGTCTGGGAACCTTTCCTCCACAATATGAACTTATGCTAGCCTTCAGGAGCTTGAGAGACCATGTGGAATATTGAAAATTCTGTGGCTGAGTTCAACAGATAATCCCTGAGCTGTTTACTGAGTGCCCATCACTTGGCTAGTGGCAAGAAATGAATTGATTACTGTAATGATTTGATTGTCTGTCTATGACTAGACTAAATTCCATGACAGTAGGGGCACATCTGCTTTTCCTTACTACTGCATCTTTAGGACCCAGCTCACTAAATAGCTATAAAATGAATGAATACAACAAAGGCTATGACAAGTATCATATGAACTCACAATCTAACAAGGGAACCAAACACTGGCCTGCTGGTTCTCAGACCCTATGGAAGTGCCTCACTAGAAATATGAATACAGTAGTAGGAGAAGAGGAAGAAGGGGTGATGAACTTGGCCTAGCAGGCTCAGGGGAATTTTCACAGAGAACATGACATTTGAGGGGGGCCTTGGTATCTCCAGAAATGGGTAGCCTCAAATCAGCCATTCTCCTTTTGCCAAAGTACACCAACCTGATTCTTGTTGGTTGGAATTAATAAGGAACTTTCTAGCCCTCCATTCTTGACTTGGCTATGTAGAGTTGGCTTTTTGGCATTTTTCATATTCCCGTGTGTGTGTGTTGCATGTGTGCCATGCAAGGAAAATACACCATGCTAAGTTCATCAGCAATCTAGGCTAGTGTTGCCACATGCCCACCAGGCGTAGAGAGACAGGGCAGGAAGACTGATGACCTGCAGCTCTCAGAACAACTGGTTTAAATGTAGCTAAAGAATTTCCATGATTGCTTTACATAATATCTCCACACATCAGTGAGGGTGCTCTTGTTTGCAGGTAAGAGAAAACCTAATCCAATTCAAATAATAAGGAAAACACAAATAAATAAAGGAAAGAAAATATATTCTCTTTCAAGATAGAAGTTGTTAGGTATGGAGATCTTAGGACTTGTTCCATATTTTTGTTCCATCCTGCTCTGCCATTGTTGTCATTATTGTGCTGAGACTAGCATTCCTCATGTTTCATGATAGCTGCTGCAATTCCAGCCATTACATGCAGAATCACACAGTCCAGGGGGAGAAGATGCTATCTTTCTTGGATGTTTCCTTTAAGATCCGAAAATTTTACCTAAAATGTCATGAGAAAATTTCCCCTCACATTTCCTTGGCTAGGTCCAAGCCAGCAGCCCTCTCTCAATGAAACATTAGCAAACAAAATAAGACCGCCATTATCAGCTTAAATCACTTAGGACTTACCCTTGAGCTGAGGATGAGATTACCTTTCCCACAGGGTACAATTTAAGCAGATTAGCAGATTTCTTCTAAAAAGGAGGGACTGTGGGGAAATGGATGTGGCGTAAGCAAGCAATAAGGTCTTATATGGCAAAGCATTCAAAGGGCCTATTCTTGATTCTTCAAAAATCCATTCTTGAAAACCCTATTCCTCAGCTACAGAAGAGGGAATAAGAATGGTAGACACAGAGAACATTGCTAAATAACAAGGATCTACTTGCTGGTTGTGTCCCATATATACCTCCACAGCTCCTCCAATCCCTTGGCACAGATTTGCTGATAGCTGGAGAAGGGGACGGATCAAATACATTCTCCTTCTACATAAAATGACATCACCCTGCACGCACTGAAATGAGATGAAGAATTAGCAACAAGGTGAACTTGAGCTGTAAGATTAACTCCACAAAAGAATCTGGAATTCATAAGGTATTTTTAGCTGGAGATGGTAATAAGACATTTAAATTGCTCTCAGATGAAGAAGTGTCATACTGCCTACATGTTGGAGGCTTTTCACAAGTACCTCTTTTTCCTAAATGGATTAATTTTGAGTAAGTGTGGCATGTAGGGGTGCCTGGGTGGCTCAGTCCATTGGGCGTCTGCCTTCAGCTCAGGTCATGATCTCAGGGTCCTAGGATTCAGCCCAGTGGGCTCCCTGCTCAATGGGGAGCCTGCTTGTCCCTCTGCCCATTCCCCCTCTCATGCACTCGTTCATGCTCTGTCTCAAATAAATAAATTTTTAAAAATCTTTAAAAAAAAAAGTGTATGTAATATAGATCCAATCCACCAGCATATAAGGGAGTATGTAGGCTGGTTTTTATTTGTTTTCATTCGTGACTTGGTGCTGGGTAAACAGATTTTTCAGAAGTTCCCACCAAGACAGATGAAGTATCCCATTTCCTATAGGGAACGGTGATCGCATTCAGGCTATCGAACATTGCTAAAGGAAAGAGATCACCGTTTCCAAAAATACTTTTCATAAAACTGACATGGATATTTGCCATCAGAATTTTACTATAATAAACAGAAACAGTAATAGAAAGAGGGACAAAGGAAGACCATTTGAAGCGCAGCAACGGTCTTTACAGTTAGAGAGCCCCCACTGGATGTAAAACTTCTGATTTTTCTCATCATTGTCAAGGAGTTCGACCCGAATGAAGAGTGAAAAAATCCTTGTTACTAGAGATCATGGTGAGATAGAGAAATGTGGTAAAGAAAGCTGAAGTTTGAAACAAGAGGAAGGGCCACAGGGTTTAAGCGTGCACTGGTGATTCTCAGACCAGCTGTTCCGGAGCACTGGGGGAAAATCCAGTCCCTGCCAACAGGGTGACCATTCTCCTGGGCCAGAGTGTCAAGTTAGGCCAAATGACCAACCCACACCACAGCAGTACAGGGGCCTGTCACCTACCAAAACCCTCACTCCAGGCTCCCACCAGGGACTATATCCTTAGACCGAAAGCCACAAAGATCTATCAAAAGGCTGGCTGAAGGACATGACATAAGGCAGATTGTTGAAGGACACAGAATCCAACCATGTCTCTGTAAACTCTGTATTTTTAGTCTTGGACTGAGTTGGCCTATCACAAAGTTGTCTACCGGGGCAAAATTTCTTGGCCCCATCAAGAGCGGCCTTGACTGAGTGACATGTTCACGTCCTTGGTGGTCGTCAAGAGATACCATAATATACAGCATCACACAATCCAGTTCCATGTTTGTGATAAGGAAGTAATTGACCACTCTGTCTCCTTTCTCATTTCTTTTTTGTTTCTCATCACAGGGCTCTTATTTGTTGGTACCTTACATGTAATTCTCTCAATTTGTAAAACAACCCAATACTGTGAATATAAGTACTCCCATATAAAAGATGAAAAACTGAGAATTAGGCAAAGGAAATCATTTGTCCAAGGTCAATTGTAGAGCTGGTATTCAAGCCCAAATGCATGCTCTTTAATCCACTACACTACCTGGAAAACTAGTATATTTCTGCTTTATGGAAAACGAGGAGCATGTAACCGTTTATGGCCCCATTTTTCTCTTGGCTGCCAGCAAATTCAGAGTAAAAGCTGTTCAAGTACAGCAATTTTTTGGAAATTAGGGTTTCTGTATATTATAGCTTCTATTTGAATTTATGTTTACCCGGGTTCTGATATATCTCCATTTATATTTTACCATTTTATTTTACATTTTCTATAAATGGCCCCAAATTATTTGCTCATTTGAAGAATGAGCAAAGTATTAAATAAATCCACCAACAAACAAATAAAATGTATTCCCATTATTATGTGACCTGTTAAAATATCAGCTTAAAATTTATCTTTTTTTTTTTTTTTTTTTTGCCTATGGCATATCCACAACCTCATGGTAGACCAGCTACAAGTCTGACTCAGTTTCGAGTCGTTATTATAATTAACAACACTTGTAATCTTTCCTCCTTCATCTGGTAGTAGTATCTCCATTTCCTTTTAGAGAATCACTACCTTCCCTGCTCTGTCCCTGAGACTTTGGAAGGCTGCCCTCAACCCTGCCTCACAGGAGGAAGTTTGAGTTGAGCATGGTCAACCAGCGCATTCCATCCACTGGACATGATGGCTGGTTAACAGATAGGCATCTGACCTCAAGTGTCCACTGAGACTCCATCTCAGCACTTTGTAGGCCTGTTGAAAGTCAAGTCCTTTTTTCTACCTCAATTACTCAGTGAGATGCTTGCCTGGGCCTGAAGGCAACCATTTAACCACCAAAAGAGAGGACCTACCTAAGAGTTATTAGTTAAGCTGCCTAAGAACTGGGAGGTAAGAATAGACCAGAGCTGATGGGACAGATGGAATCCCTGGAATCACGTACCTGATTGAGAGACTATAGTTATGTGGGTAAATACATTATCCCTCAACCAAAGATAGCCCCACTCTGTGCATGTACACACACACACACACACACACACAAAGACACACACACTTCTGTATTCGTTTAAGCAGTCTCATTTGGGCTTTTATCATTCACAAGAAGGAGACCTGATTAATATTTTGAGAAACTGGTGAACGAGCCTGTATTAAAGCCAACTTCTTCCAAGAAGCCTTGTCTAACGCTTCTGGTCCACACTGATGCCCATCCTCTCTGAAATTCAAATAAGAGTCTACACCTAGTGCTCATTCCTTAGTCAAGCACATGATGATTTATATCATTCTTTAATCGGTCTTGGGACAGTGATGCCAGCCTGATGCATGCATTAGCTCGTAAGGCTTTAGGAAGGCTAAGACCTCGAAGTACTGCTGTAATTTTTCCCTTCCCTTCCTGCCTCTGTCCCTTCTTCCCTCTTGACCTCCCTCTGCCTTCTCTCTTTCCCTTCTCTGTTTCCTTTCATAGTACATGGTTTTTAGCCCAGTACATAACAGGGATGTAACAACGATTGATTGATTAACCAGGTATTATTGTGTTCCACATTAAATGTGGATACTTTATTTGGAAGGTAGACATATACCATTTTTGTATTGTTGGCTGCTTTCTTTTATCTCCATGGTCTTCTCATATTTAATATGGAAAACCAGCATTTTTTCAAATCTAACTATTACTAACTACATAAAATATTTTGAAATGGAAACTGTCTCTGTGGCAGATTCTGCTTATTACCTACCCAATATCTATTCTTCCTTGCATCCTAATGGAATCACTGTTTCACTCTCGATAAAAACACACCCAACTGAAAATATTCATCCTCTTAGACTCATCTGAAGCTGGAGGTGACCAAGTGATCAAATTCTGGCCATTCTTTTAACAAATAAATGAGATATAAATGGATATTGCTGAAAAGGTCTTTTAAGAAATCTTTTAACAATGGGCAGTCTCATCTGGCATCCTTTTTCAAACCTTCGCATTCAATTCCTTTCTCCTTCCTGGAACACAGGCACGATGCCTAGAGGAGCAGCAGCCATTTTGTGGCCACGAGGAAACAAGCATAAGGATCACTGTACAAGCTAAACTCTTCATGCTAATCAGGACAGTGGAAAAAGAGATAGATCCCTGATGGCATCACTGTGCCATTATACCAGACCTGCACTGCTTCTCGCATGAAATAAATTAGCCTTCTCACCTGTTTAGGCCACTAGTGAGGTTTTGTGTTGCTTTCCACCAAACACGTTTCTAACTGATGCAGACCCTTCCCCTTTTAGTTTCTGATAATTTTGTTAATTTTTAAAAAATGGCCACAAGTAGGAGTAGCCTCTGAGCAAATCAAGAGCACTCACAGAGAAAAGCGCTCCGTCCCAACCATTTCTTTTGGTCCTGCTGTGTACGACACCTCCATAGCAGCACTATTAGCTTAAAAATTCTATATCCTATGATCAAAATATGTCACTGGGAAGCTTCGTGCTTTTTCTCTTCAAGCACTTTAACTTTAAAATTCCTTCATTTGACGAGGTACTCTCTTTTCTCAGATAGTTTATAAAATATTTATGGTTGGAAGTCAAAGGTAGCTGGATAAGGAGATGCGTCTGTTGTAAACACCATCTGCACTCGCCGCCTGTCACACGTAACTCACTGCACTGGCTTTAATCTGCTCGGTTATGGGGAATACTCCCACAGCAGATGTATCAGGTTGCCTTAAAAGAACACAAAACACGCTAATTTGCTCAGAAATACAGCGGAAGAGTCCTCCAGCCCCACGTCCCCACACCCAGCTTCGCTGTAAAAGCGTTACGTCTGTTCTTTGCATACTTTGCAACTGGAAAATGATGTGGTCAATAAACAGCTCTTGACCTAATTCTGTGTGCTGCTCTTAAGGCCAAACTCTGTTCTCCAGTCCATCGTGGGGAGTGATCTCATCCAGAGGATCCCTTGCATCCAAGAGTGGAAATGCCATTTTATTTTTCAGGAATTTATAAACAATCTCTTTGAAGCTTCAGAGGAGTAACACTTGGTAAACTTTGACATAAATTGTTTAGAATTGTGACTTGGAAATCTTTCCCTAATCTTTCTGCTGGTCAATATGCTTGCAAACAACCTACACGTTGGAAACCTTTGGAGAAAACCTGCTATAAACTGCAATATTTCCCTCCCTCCCTCCTTCCTCCCTTTTCCCCTCCCTCCCTCCCACCCTCCTTCCTTCCCTCCCTCCTTCCCTCCCTCCCACCTTCC
>NC_048227.1:92984008-93137305 GCF_002007445.2 Ailuropoda melanoleuca | reverse complement strand
CCCTTCCTTCCTTCCTTCCTTCCTTCCTTCCTTCCTTCCTTCCCTCCCTCCCTCCCTCACTCCCTCCCTTCATTCCTTTGGTAGAAAGTGAACAAATCGTTGTGAGGCTCAAATCCTTCACCTGCGTTTGTCATTTTCCTTTTTAAAGATGTTTCCTTATCTGTTGAAAAAATCTGTGCGCATTTTTGCACAAGATCGTAAACTGCTCAACTTTGCTTCCTGAAAGCACCTGGAATGCCTGTTCCCTCAGGCGGGCACTGTCCTGCTTGTGTCTTTTGTCTTCTCGCTTGCAGGCCCGCTGGCTTTTCTTTAGGGAGCGGATAGTCAAGGCACAAATCAACCTTTCTCTTTCTGTCTCCTGCACACAAGTTCATAGAAATAAATTTTTCAAATCATGTTGAGAACATAAGAAATCAAAAAATGAAAGCATATCCTGTCAATGGTTTGCGTGCCTAATTCCACAGAACTGCAGTGAAAGCTCTAGGGTAAATGCAGATCATCTGTTTCTGCCCCAGAGCTTCAACATAAGCATTAATATTAGAAAAATAAGTAGAGACTTAAATTCTTCTAAAGCGCCCAGAGTAATAGAATCAAGCAGGCTGAGGCATGCCTCTGTCTCTAAGATTCTCAGAAACACTCATGACACTTTCTTGCAGTGCAACCCCATCCACGAGGATGCAAATTCTGACCCCATGCAGCCTGACTGAAAGAAAACCACAGTCGTGTCTTTCTGGGGGTGGCGCAGGGCTCCTGGATGAGGCCGGCACCGATAGGCCAAGCTCTCTTCCCAGAGGGGGTTGTGAATGACTGAGAAGGACATATCTAGGAAGTCCAACCCCTGCATGATTGCCAAGGGGGAAGTCAGGATGTCTCCACACACTAATGTACTGGATGGCCTCCATCATATCTGGGCTAAAATTGAGGCCCAGATACTGCTCAGCTAAAATGCACTGCATACAGTGGCTAAAATGACCAAGTCAGGAAACAACAGGTGTTGGCGAGGATGCAGAGAAAGGGGAACCCTCTCACATTGTTGGTGGGAATGCAAACTGGTGCAGCCTCTCTGGAAAACAGTGTGCTGGGTCCTCAAAAAGTTAAAAATAGAGCTACCTTACAACCCAGCAATTGCACTGCTAGGTATTTATCCGAAGGATAGAAACATAGTGATCCGAAGGGGCTCCTGCACCCCAGTGTTTATAGCAGCAATGTCCACAATAGCCGAAGTATGGAAAGAGTCCAGATGTCCATTGATAGATGAATAGATAAAGAAGATGTGGTATATTTATATAATGGAATACTACTCAGCCATTAGAAAGAATGCCATCTTGCCATTTGCAACAATGTGGATGGAATTAGAGGGTATCATGCTAAGCGAAATAAGTCAATCGGAGAAAGCCAATTATCATGTAATTTCACTCATATGTGGAATTTAAGAAACAAAACGATGAACATAGGGGAAGGGAAGGAAAAATAAAATAAGATGAAAACAGAGAGGGAGACAAACCATAAGAGACTCTCAATCATAGGAAACAGACTGAGGGTTGCTGGACAGGAGGTGGGTCGGGGGAATGGGGTAGCTAGGTGATGGACATTGAGGAGGGCATGTGATGTAATGAGCACTGGGCATTATATAAGACTGATGAATCACTGAATTCTACCACTGAAACTAATGATATGCTATATGTTAACTAAATTGAGTTCAAATAAAATTTTTTTAAAAAATGCAGTGCATAATAGGAGGACAGTCTCTTCCCAAATCAGGATGTAGGCAAAATTGTGAAGTTGGCGAAACTCCAGCATCCCCTCCCTTCTCCTCTCCCCTTCCTTTCCCTGAATTAATATTAACTTCCTACTATGTGCCAAGGAATTCAGGGGAGAAGAAGTGCTGATGGGCTTGCAGGGATTCTGTGGGAAAGGTCAGTGACAGGTCCAAGGGGAGGGTCCTGAGTAAGGGCACTTAGCCCCGGAGTGGGGTGGGCAGGGTGGGGAAGGGAGGGGCTGCCATAGAAGGGTTCCACGGCAGGGACGGTGAAGTTTCACTGTCAAGCACCAGACAGGAAATATTGTAGGCCATAGCGGGTGTATTTTCTATGTCACAGATTTGTTTGCTTCACAGACTTTTCAAACCATAAAAACCATTCTCAGCCTGTGGGAGGTATAACAACATCAGGCTGATTGGGCCCATGGGCCAAGTGTGTTGACCCATCTTCTAGAGGAAATAATATCTGTGCTAGGTTCCTAAGGACAAGACATAAATTTAACTACTGTTTAATAAACGCTTTGTCAGGACCTGGACCCATGGCTTTATAAAGTTCATTTTATTTCCTCATCCCGATACCATAGAGGGTTCTGTTTTTATCACTGTTGTCTGCCAGCAAGGAAACTGAGGACCAGGGACAGCAAATTATTTGTCCAAAGTCACAGCCCAAGAGCCTCGCTGAGACTGGAAGCCATGTCTATGGGCTTTAAAGGGGCTAAGAACAGGCCATGTACAATTGTGTAGGTTGTGCCCTGGACAAAGGCACCCACAGAACAGGCGTGAAGGGCTGAACTCCAGGAGTCTGGGTGAGCAGTGGGGTCCAGCCCAAGAAAGGGGAAGGGGGGCACAGTTCTTTGCATAAAGGTGCCTCTACCTTACCAAGCCATGCACTTGAGCGGCTGTGTTGCTGGTGGTTTTGGAGGACGCTTATTTCTAACTGGCCCAAAAAACTATCATTCTTAGGACTGTAATCAGCAATAGCTAGTTATGGACGCTAGGATTTTGCCTAGATCCCTGAAATAGAGAACATACCAACACTTTCAATAATGGTTCAGAAAATATTGTGCAACCACAGTGAGAGAGCTCTTCACACCCACTATGGCGGCTGTAATTAATCAGATGGACCATCACACGTGTTGGCAAAGATATGAAGAAACTGGAACTCTCACACATCGTTGGTGGAATATAAAATGGTGCAGCCACTTCGGAAAATAGTTTGGCAGTTCCTCAAAAAGTTAAACATAGTTACTATATGGCCCTGAAATTCGACTTCTAGGTAGATACTCAAGACACAGTCCAAAAAATCTTATCCATGTATGTTCAGAGCAGCATTATTCGTTGTAGCCAAACAATGGAAACAACCTCAAAGTCCAAGAAACAAAGATGGAATAAACACACTGTGGCAAATCATACAACACAGTCAGAGAGTGTCCTGCTACATAAAGGAGCGAAGTCCTGACAGGTGCCACAATGTGGACAACTCTTGAAATCACGCGCTAGGCAAAAAAAAAGAAAAAAAAAAGAAAGAAAGAAAGAAAGAAAGAAAGAAAAAAGCCAGATACAAAAGGCCACATGCTGTATGATTCTACTGACATGAAATGTCCAGAATAGGCAAAACCATAGAAACAGAAACTTGATTAGTGGCTGCCCGAAGCTGGGGGGTTGGAGGGAAGTGGGAAGAGACTGTCAATGGATACAGTGCTTCCTCCAGGGGTGATGAAAATCTTCTGAAATTGGGTAGTAGTGATAGTTGTATAACTTTGTGACCACACTAAAAACCACTCAATTGAACACACCTAAAAGGGTGAATTTTATGGTACATGGTGTTTAGAAGCACCTGGACATTTGACTTCTCTTTCCCGCCACAAGGCTCTCCAGCCCTCTCCTGGCCCCTTTCACACCTTCACTCATCTGAGCAGGTGGTTGCTGGGGCAGGTGCCTCAGCTTCCGGCCCTGGCTCCAGTTACGCCGGATGCAGGAGGAGGGTGAAGGCTGCTGGCCAGAGGTGGTGCTAAGAAACAAAAGAAACAATTCATGGCACATGGCTGGAGCCCAGAGCAGAAAAGTGGGGCTTAGGGGGAGATGGGGATGCTGAGGGACAGGCTCCAGGCCAGGGGGTGGCACCCTGTGACTGGGCTGGGTGCCCCTCTGTCCTCGTCTGTGCTTCTACCACCCACAAGGCTGTCCCTCCTGCTCCGGAAGCTTCTGGTCCAGCAGTCCACCCTGGGATGCTGAAGGCTCAGTGGGGTCCTTCCTCCCAGGGGTGTGCGTGTTCCAAAGGAGGACTCAGGAGAGAACAACGCTTCACTCTAACCCAACACCTTGCTCAGGGCAGAACGCCAGGCACCGTGGGCGCCTGCAGAGGGAGAAACGTGGGTGGGGTCCCAGCCTAGACACACTATAGAGGCTGAATATTTTTCACCACAGACCTATAAAACACAGCCTGTCCTATACAACTATACCATCACCAGGAATGCTGGACCCAAACACTCACATCTCCAGCCCTGGGGGATTTTCCTGTTCACCACTCTGGGACAATCAGTAGGACAGAGCTGAGCACAAAGTTATCTTCAACTCCCTAATCTACTTGTATTTTATGTTCTGCAGTACATTACAGGCTCCCAGAGGCGAGAGCTCTGTCTTCGGAGATCTTTCTCTCCTCGGAAGCGGAAGATGCTCTCCCGGGGCTCCTCATCCTGCCTGGCTGCCACCAGCAATCGGCCATTAACCGACGTTATGTAAACCTTCCTCGTTAGACATAATTAATAGACTCATCTTGTGTACGACCAAGAAAACGCCTCTGAGGCTTTTGCAAGTAACTGCATCTAATTAACTCTTGAACCATCTATTTTCGGTGCCAGCAATGCCTAATGAGGAAAGCTTCTAAAGTGGCGTGTCACACTCGCCTTGTGTGGGATCACCCGGCTGCGGTTTGTCCATCTGACATACCTGATAGGAATACAGCTGAAGCACAAATGGAAACTTGATGAAAAGAACCCAGACCAGTCTCCCATCACCACCTCTTAAAGATTTGTAGCTTCACTTTTAAAAGAGCAAGCAAGAAATCACAGTGTGATTGTTCCAGAGCAAAAGGGAATAGACAGAAAACCTCCCCAAAGTGGGGAGAGGGGATCGGGGCAGGGAAGAGGCCCAGGTCCTTTCAAGCCCCTGGGTCTTCATCCTGAGGGCCATCAGAAGGGTTTGACGTGGGGGATGCCCGGAGCCCACCTGGGCCCCCAGAGACCACATCTGAGAGTATGGAAGCTGGAGCGGAGCAGAGAGAGCGGGAGCTAAGATCTGAAAGACCTCAAGTAACAGCAGTTAGGAACACGAGGCATGCAGCCCCAATGCATCCTCTAAAGATCAATATCTAGCATAAAATCCCTAAAAATAAACAAAGTCTACCATATATCTAGGCACGGATGTTGCTCTCTTTCAAATGGGTGAGATAAAGCTTTCCAAGGGAAGGAGGTTGGGGTGTGGGGGGGAAGCCTCCATGGGTGTTCTCAGGATGTGCACAAGACCTCAGTGGCTGCTCCCTGGGCAAGTGGCACCTGGCAGGCCTGTGCTTTGAGCCTACAGGCCTGGCCTCACTCCTCACACCAGCCCTATAGCGGCGGGCGGGTGTGGGTGAAGACACCTTGGACAGGTTAATGACTCACCAAATTCACACTGCTAGTGAATATAGAGCTGGGCCTGAAACTTTTGTCTGCCTGCCTCTGGGCCTTAAAGCCAATCTAAGCCATTCTCATAGATAACAGGGGTCAGAAATCACCTAGAACACTCCAGAAAGTCTGAAAGGCTGAACTGACACCAAAACTATACCAGTAGAAATACGTTTAAAAAATATAAATTACCTGCTTCTTCAATGATGAAGAAATGTTTAGAAGAAACCCTCCCCCCCAAAAAAAAAAATCGATGCTGAATAACTGCCTTCGGGAGACAAATTATTTTGGAAATGCACGCATTCTATGTTTTGCCATAACCACCATGATACTTGTGGGAAAACATTATCAGCCTGATTATCTTTTTTTTTTATAAAGATTTTATTTATTTATTTGACAGAGATAGAGACAACCAGCGAGAGAGGGAACACAAGCAGGGGGAGTGGGAGAAGGAAGAAGCAAGCTCATAGCAGAGGAGCCTGATGTGGGGCTCGATCCCATAACGCCGGGATCACGCCCTGAGCCGAAGGCAGACGCTTAACCGCTGTGCCACCCAGGCGCCCCTACACAGAAAAACCGTACAGGAACTTTTCCTATTAGACTGTGAGCTTACCATGGTAACAGAGCACGTATCAAAGTTATCTACCTGCAGCCCCCACCACCGGAAATGTCCACACACACACACACACACACACACACACACACACACCCCACGCCTACACCAAGAACACCGTGGAGAGGCAAAAAGGCTCTCCTAGCTCCAAGGAGACTCTGACATTTCCCTCTGCTGGTCTGCAGCAGGTCTGAGGTAAGCAAGAACTACTGCAGGGGGGAGATGGCCAGACCCTTGGCCGTGGCAGCCATGTTGGAAGATGGCCAGCTGCAGTGAGCAGGTGGACAGACCCAGATAGCATCTTTGGAGAGGAGGCAGGGGCACCCCCTGGTGGTAATGGTTTGGGGAGGAGAAAGACACATCCTGACTGGGTGGGGGAAGCATTTCTATGTAGGGGAGATTACGGGTGCTCAAGTTCCTTTCTCCGGGAGAGATTCCAGTGCTCTGGAGGGATCACAGACTGTAGCGATGTCCATGCAAAAATCATGCTGCGAATCAAAATGAACCAAAAGTTGGATGAATGTAGATGAATATCATAGTTTCCCCTACTCATGCTTATTAATGATGTCTATTTACATATATCTTAATTTATTCCAAGAAGGATACAAGGTAGCTCAGAAAGATATCTTCCCTATAGCAAAGAAGCACAAATTAAAAATAAGACTACACATTTTTTAATTACTAAGGAAAATAAAGGAAAAAGTACACGGCTTGAAATCTAACGTGGTGCCAGGAGTTAGAGCGGAAATGCATCCCATAAGGAGACCATTGATGTATTTCTGGTATTCTGTTAGATAAGGCAGGAGCCATCTGTCTGAGCCTAATCATAAAATATGGGTAGGAAATATGAACTCAATCACACACATTTCCTGTGATACTTTAATCATCATTTAAAAGCAAGTAAGGATAATAAAAAAAAGAGCATAATTTGTTTGACAAAGAAAAATCTGAAGAAGATGGCACTGTAAAATTTATACCCAAAGCACTGTGCAGGCCAATTTTTAAAAAGCACTCTGCAGACAAATGCAGGTGCCGGGTGATTAAGAACCACTGAAGAAGGGGAGTCATTAGGTGCTATATTAAATCAAATGACTATTTAATAGTAGAAAGAAGAAATAGTGGTGGAAAGAAACAAAACTATTAGTTTTTATAACATATGCAGGAGAGGATAGAAATGTTTTTTTTCCAAGCACACTCTCAAAGAAAACAGGCCTTTATGAGCTTTTTACATGGAAATATCTTAATATTTACTTAAGAGCATTAAAAGAAGATTCTGAATAGGAAACCAGAGTTCAATTGATTTGGGAAGAGTTCCAGGTTAGTATTCAATTCATAAAGCAACAGGTCTTTTCCTCCTTATAGATTATTATAAAGCCCTTCTGGAACTTTAACTAGGTGACGACTCAGATTCCATTTGTTTTTTAAAAGATTTTATTTATTTATTTGACAGAGAGAGACAGCCAGCGAGAGAGGGAACACAGGCAGGGGGAGTGGGAGAGGAAGAAGCAGGCTCCCAGTGGAGAAGCCTGATGTGGGGCTTGATCCCAGGACTCTGGGATCATGCCCTGAGCCGAAGGCAGACGCTTAATGACTGAGCGACCCAGGTGCCCCTCAGATTCCATTCTTAAGGGCCTTAGTGGCCAAGGGGTCCCCTCCAGTGTGCGCCATGTGGTTTGTGGCCACCAGGAAGCCACAGGTATCAATGTATAGAATGGGCACTGGTTATCAGAAAGAGCAAGAAGTACCGCTTAGGCCATTTCTCTGAGTGAGTTCCACAGTCTACCTGCCTTACAATCACTGGGGCACACGTTAAAAATTCAAATCCCCGAACTCCACCTGCCTGCCCCTGAATCAGGTGCTTGTGGGTGAAGCCTGAGAACCTGTAACCTTTACAAGGTCCCAGGGAGTTGTCCTGCCCTCCTGTCCTGCACTCTGCTGTTGCGTACCATGGGGCAATGCCTGGGTGTTCATATCGACACAGTAGTCGTCGTGTTTATGTCCAGCCAGCATGTAGCTATAATCATAAATAGTGACTCTTATTCATTAAATATTTATCGAGGGCCGGCTATGTGCAAGATCCTGGGCTCTAAGCATGGCAGTAAAAGCAGATATTCAGGTGAATAAGACAGCCCCAACTCTCAAAGGAGTGTATACATGTTGGCAGAGAGAGATGCAGGGTCTCCAGAAAACTGAGCCAGCAGAGGCTGCTGCTTTCGGGTTCTATGCAATCCTTCCTCCCCAAGCCAGGGCTCCAATTTGGAGCCCAGAGGGTAATGAATGCTGCCCTAGAGCCCTGCCAGGACGCCTCTCCTGCTACCCCCCTCCACTCTTCTCTACTCCTTGCATACTGCACTGAGGCCGAACCATGTGATCAGATCAGATCAGAGGAGCACAGAAATGGGGCACATCATGGCAGCTGGGAAGAGGGGAAAGGGGAGAAAGAGCACGTGAGGGGTTGACCCTAACGGTGCACCTTGATGAGTAAGGTGGCAAGAAATTTCCTCTGCTCTAGTCCATATTTTCTGCCAAGGCTAGTTTCTGCTAAATAGCTAAGTTAGAATTATTTACCAGTGAACCTAAGTGCAAGTCATAGGCCAATACAAATCACAACACTGTGTCCAAAAATCTTAGGTCTGCAAAATCCAGGAAGTGGTGAGCTCAAACGGAGGGGGTGTGGTGTATGTGGGTGAGGTCAGCCTCAGGGGAGAGCCACTGTATCTCCTGGCAAATGTGTTGAAGTTGAGACCTCTGTCAGAGGTGGAGGAAATGAAGGAGCAGTAAGTAGTGTGGAGGGAGGGGCACCCAAGGGATGACCCAAGTTCTAGGGTCTAAGATCTCCTCTTAAATAAACTTCCTGGGCTACGAGCTGCCAGAGTGAGTGCCTTCCACCCAGGGTGGATGGCGAGGCATCCAGAACCAGAACCGTGTCCATACTTAGCTGTGAAACCCAGACAGTCTCTCTTCCTGTTTCATTATTTACGATGAAGCAAAATTTGTGCTGACACCCCACCTCCCTCTTCTTGCTTCCTCTAACAATTCACCAAAAGTATCCGAGAAGAAAATCTATTAAAATTGGTCTATTACAATATAGCATAGTGCCAGGGTTCCAATCTCAGCTCTACCTCTTACGAGCAGTGTGACTGTAGACAAGTTACTTAACCATGTTTGCCAAGAATTTCTCTACATTTTTATGCATGTCTCTGTTTTTCCTATCTGGATCAATATCTCTTTCCTAGAATTTGGTAATTATGTTGGCGTAATGATAGGGGGCACCAGGATACAGTTTTGTACTATATGGGATGGACGTTTATCATTTGTGGGTGTCTAGAATCTTTGAACGCCTTATCAATATTTTGAGAGCTTCCACACAATGTGAATCCTGCCTTTCCAACTTTTCTGGCTTCCCTTAAAGCTATGGGAGACCATTTAGAAATATGCAGAACTCCTTAGTTGGGATTCTTAAACAACTTAAATTAGAGTGATTCAGTTGGGAGGTAGGCTCTTTTTTTTAAAAAGCCCCTCGCCTCTACCGCTGCTACCAGTTTGGGAAGCAGATATGATGGCTGGAGCTTCTGTGGCCATTTTGGACCAGGAAGTAATCTTCTGCCTGGAAGCCATGCACAAAAATAGTGGCTCCTTGATGACTGTGTGATTGTCATGCCAGTCTAGAACTGCCTATCTCTGGACTTACTTTACAAAAAAGGAAAATAAATTTCTATCTTGTATAAGCCACTTTTGTCTTTTTTACGTATGGAGCCCCATTTGACCATATATTTTTATATTACATATTATATATAATTATATATTATATATTGATCTTATATACTACATTTCACTTATCAAAGGAGGGGATCAAGTTTTGATTCTGATTTCTGAACTCTCATAGGAAAGATAAGACCATATTTAACAATATTTAAAAAAAAAAAAGACAGAAAACCAGACACGTGTAGCACCTATGTAATGAGATGCAATGAAAGGTATGCAGCACCACCTATGATATATTCTTCCCCAAACACTGCATTGAATCTGAGTAAGCCTCTCCATCTAACCACCAATTTACAGGGAATACAGAGAGTAGAGTAACATGTTCTATAATACCGTAGGGATGCAATCATCCAAACCCTGAATGTAGGAAACTCTAGTAGGACAAATAGTCCAGTTTCTTCACAACTGAATTGCAAAGCGGGGGAGGGGTGGCACAGGAAAAAGAATTTACAGATTAGGGGCGTGTGGGTAGCTCAGTAGGTTAAGTGTCTGCCTTTGGCTCAGGTCATGATCCCAGGGTGCTGGGATTGAGCCCCACATCAGGCTCCCTGCTCAGCAGGGAGTCTGCTTCTCCTTCTCCCTCTGCCTGCAGCTCCCCCTGTTTGTGCTCTCTCTCTCTGTGTCAAATAAAGAAATAAAATCTTTAAAAAAAAAAGAATTTACAGATTAAAAGCGATTTGAGACATATCAACAAATGCAATGTGTAGAACTTCCTTTGGGTACTGAGTTAAGCAAACCAACTGAAAAACATTTTGAGGCAATCAGGAAAATGCAGACACTGGATTTCTGATGATATTAAGGTATTACAGCTAATTTTAAGTTATAATATATGATATTGTAGTCATATTTTTAAGTTCTTATGTACATACTTATAGAGATACATACTGATATATTTATAGATGAAAGGACATAATATATAGGATTGGATATAAAATAATCCAAGGATGAGGTGGGGCTTTGAGAATATAAATGAAATAAAATAGACCATGTGACTTATTCAGCTTAGGCTACTATAACAGAAACACCATACGCTGGGTGGCTTAAACAACAGAAACATTTCTTATAGTTCTGGGGGCTGGTAAGTTTAAGATCAAGGTGCAGGCCAACTGGATTTCTGAGGAGAGCTTCCTGCTTGGTGTGCATGGCTGCCTTCTTGCTGTATCTTCCCACAGCAGGGAGAGAGATCATTTCTCTCATGTCTCTTCTTTATAAGGGCACTGATCTCACTCGTGGGGGCTCTACCCTTATGATCTAATTATCTCCTAAGGCTCCACCTCCAAATACCATCATATTGGGAGTTAGGGCTTCAACATATGAATTTTGAGGGACACAAACATTTAGTCTTAGCCTCATGTGCTGGTATCTGGTACAGCTGGGAGATGGGTACACATCTTTGTAATTTTTGTATATTTAAAATTTTTCTAGATTTTATTTATTTATTTTTTTAAAGATTTTACTTATTTGACAGAGATACAGCGAGAGAGGGAACACAAGCAGGGGGAGTGGGAGAGGAGAAGCAGGCTTCCTGCTGAGCAGGGAGCCCGATGTGGGGCTCGATCCCTGGACCCTGGGATCATGACCTGAGCTGAAGGCAGACGCTTAGTGACTGAGCCACCCAGGCGTCCCCCCAAATTTTCTATATTTTAAAAACGATATTCAACAAAACTCTTATATTTCTTTAGTAGACTCTTAATATGTTTTCTTTGATAAATCAATTTTCTTTTAAGATGGCAGGTTCTTTTGTATAGAACCAATAAGTAACTGAATCAGAAGCTTATCTGAAGTGGCACAGGGAAGCCAAAATGTTGGAGTCAGAATTTCATGTTAAGGAATCAAAACCCCAAGAGCTGTATTAACTACTCACTGTTAATGGCTTTCCTCTGAAATTTCTTGTTACCGTGTATCCAAAACTTTCAGGGACATTCATCGCTGACAACAGAATTATCTTTTGATGAATTAGTATAATTGCATCCAACTCTAGTTGGTTTCGTGGGTCACCCCAATGCTCACAAAAGAATTTTGGGCCCTATAAGACTGGACAACTGCAGAAATTGCTTGCTCATGTAAATACAAGGTTTTATATAGTCCTGGACGGGAGTCTTATAGCCTGCAGATGGAGAGAGTCTAGAATAAAGGCATCCTTCAAATAGCCCCTTACGATGGGCAGGTCACAACCTCAGAACCAATTCTGGAGGGCATTTACAGAGGTTCTGCCCTGGCTGTAGCAAAGCATTTATAGATGATTTTTGCTTAAACTCTTGGTTTCCAGTTGGGCAATTTCTTTAATGACTGTTTGGCAAGCTGAGGGGCCCATAAAAGCCCCTGGCATTGCAAGTCCCTACCGCCTCCACTAATTCCAAAAAGAAATTTCCACACAAAACTGTTTGAAACGTCTAAGTTTCTCTAAACTTTTCTGTGTAAAGTAAGAACCAGGCATCAGTAGCAATCCTGTTAACGTGGACCAGGCAGAAAATGCAGACTCCCAGGCCCCTCTCAGGCATTTTAACAAGATTCCCATCGGTTCCTGGGCCATATTGTCACTAAAATAGCAACCTGAGGGCACCTACCTGCCTTGTAATCGTGCATACTGAACAATTCAGTGTGAAATGATCAAGGCGGCTTTCTGTAACAGCATAAAACACCTAACTCTCTGAAGAGATTTTTTTTAAGAGCTATCCTCTGTGCTTATCTACGGGTGACTCATCACAAGATAAAAATAAAAGCCAAACTTTCAGGGATCATCTGCCACACCTGGTAACTCTTTATCTTCATTTCTTGCCAAATCTATAAACAGGCTCTGACCAGCCAGAGAGAAATTTTTCCAATTGTTTATTTCTCCCTGTGGATAAATTATGGAGGCCATTACAAGCAAATGCAACGTAGATAAGAGTTCCCTCTTCTTGATCCTTGCGTTCTCTTAAATTATACACCGCGGGGTTACAGTTATTGCTTAACAAGAGCAAGGCCTGAAATCCCCCATAGTATAGAATTTAATGAGACGCAGCTCAGGACAGATGCAAGGATAGCAGCTTCCTCTCCCTTCGTCCTGTTCTTCTGTTATCGCTCTGGGTTGTTACATGTCATCTGATAAGCAGCCTTGAGATGAAAAGAAACAACTCATGAATTGAAACTTTCATTAAGATATTATCCAGTGGATTATATGAACTCAGGAAATGCATGCCAAGTGCCACAAAAAAGAACTGTGGATAGGGCATCTGAATCTATTTTTAAATCAGAATTTCTTCGCTGCCAAAAAGGATTCGGCACCACTGTCTTCTCCATCCCAACCCCTCCAAAAAAGCACAGAACCAATAAAACAACTAAAACAAGGATGAAAGACAACAGGTAAATAAAAAGGGAAAGGAGACAATATAGAAAAAGAAAACAATTTCATCTTCCTACCAAATTGTTTTTTTCTGATAATTTCTTTTTATTTTACGTTTCTCTTTTGGGCATCTAAGTGTTCAGTTGTGACTTTCTAGAAAAGCTATTTGTTTTGAAAGCCAAATTTTTCCAAAGCCAACTGACTGAGAGAAGAATGACTGGGAATTCTAAAAGCTAAAAAGTAAAGCCTGAAGGAAGAAGACATCAAGTTTATCAATAAAATCAAAGACTGGTAAAATAAATAAATAAATAAATAAAGTAAGAGCTAGTTGCTTTTCCCAAAGGGAAATAAAGGTTTCGGTGGCTGGTATGTGAGGATGAATAGGGACAAGACTAGGTCCTTGAAGCTGTCTGGGTCCCTAGGAAAAGGTCTAGCGATCCATGCCCCCCCCACCGCCACGTGGCTTGGGGAGGGGTAGGTTGATAGAAATCCCAGAGAAAGGGGGCCAGCTCCACAGGGGGTGTCCGCAGACGCTCTAGGCCATACAGAGAGGTTTCGCTCCTGACCACAGCCTGAGTCTTTGCGTGTCTCTGGCTGAGGGAGCTACTCAGAGACATGGTTATGGGGCAATTCATAATGAGAAGTCTTCTGGGATTTCTCTGAAGCTATGAGACAATGTCGGAGGTCCCTGGGGTCCAGACAAGGAAGATGCAGCACATGTGGGCCTGCTGGGCAGAGGCCCTGCTGGGGCCAGTGTTATAGAAGCAACAGGCTGAAAACCAAGACCAGGCCCAGTGACCTGGGATGATCCTGGATGAGGACAGCATCGGGACAAGGTGTCATTCCCCTGAGGTCACACAAACCACTGACTGGCCACAAGAAGGGATGAAAGGAATGGAGGGAGAGACCCCTGAGAAGGTGAGTTTATACTGGAAGAAACTAAGATCACTTGCTACCATCACTGGAAATGGGGACTGTTGTGCAGGCTTACTCATATTGGGGAAAAATCTAAAATGTGACATTTTTGCCCACCTAACCTCATACCTTCAAGTGTGTATATACATATGCATATGTCTATGTCCTTAAATTTACTAGAAAGTTGAACTAACACTGATCAATGGAGAGAGCAGGAAAGAGAGGTCCATCTAGTGGTTCTGGGTTAATTTCAGTAACATTTTTTCAGGTTGTGAGCCTGTAGTCATGGCATAAATTACAGGTGGTCATGGCATAAATTACAGGTGGGCTGTAGTCTGGAAGAACGGGGGGATGGGCTCGATTGTCCTTTGCACCTGGAACACAGCTCTGGAGGAAGAGAAAGGGGACTAGCTAGGAAGG
This sequence comes from Ailuropoda melanoleuca, assembly GCF_002007445.2. Taxonomy (NCBI): domain Eukaryota; kingdom Metazoa; phylum Chordata; class Mammalia; order Carnivora; family Ursidae; genus Ailuropoda; species Ailuropoda melanoleuca. The sequence continues at coordinate 93,122,843 of NC_048227.1, read as the reverse complement.
ATTGTCAAGAAGGTATTCAAGACTACCTTAGGAGATTTAAAGAACCCATTCTGATTATGAAATTTATCTGTTTCCTCAACACAATCAAATTATTTCCAGGCTCCATTAACTGGAAACAAACTTCTAACTCATTAAATAAATAGCAGAAAATGTCCCCCCTTCCCCCAAATCATGCAGAACTGCGGCCTATTGCTTTTCTCAATAAGGTTTCTTAGTTCTTCCTACATTAGCATAATTAAGGCAATCGTTCTTAAAATAATATGCACTATCCATCCTGTGAAAATGGAACTTGCCTATTTAGCCATCCAAACACATCACATCTGCCATCTCTTTTGATGGGGGAAAAGTACTTGAGAAATTTCTATCCAGCAAAAGATTTATCTTCTTGCCAGGTACTTCGACCACAGCAGAGTAATCACTTAGAAGGCAGGAGCACAGGCTGGCAATTCTCTAAGTGAAAATGGAGGTGGTCTGCCAGCACACGTCCCCTCTGCTAACACGTTGTCCCAAGGACAGCAATGCTGAACAACACTGCATGAATAATGCAGATTCTGAGAGCTTCTGAGTCCCTAGGGACCTCCAGGCTCCGCTGCCAAAACAAAACAGCAAAAAGTGCCTACCCAGAGCTCCCCGGGGCACCTGAAGCTGGAATATCAGTAGAACCTATTTAGAGTGAGATGGAAGTTTTCGATCTTGTTGTATATACACGTATATGAAGAATTTCAAATCATACATTTAATACAATCAGTCATCTATTCTAACTGCCTCTAGCACAATTAGAGAACCATTTCACTTTCTACGCCTTAGCTGGTGACTTTTGAGAACTGAGAAGAGCATTTCTCTCTATGCTGATGGTGGAACTTTTAGAACTCTGTTGTGGAGTCTATTCAAGGCCAAAAGCAGATGGCACTACCCATTTACATATTTGAGCATCCATTATAATTAGGGCTCTTTAAAAATAAAAAAGTTGAATTACTTTTCATTAGAGTTTCTGACAACATAGAGAAATTCCATTAAAATATACTGCTTCTCAAAGATAACATCTTAAGATGAATATAATTTCCAATAAAATGATTAGAAAAAAGACCTTCATATAATAATTTAAACATTTTTTTAAAATTCCAAAATGTTTTATGAGAAGATAACTCTAAGCTTTTAAAATTATGAAATATGGAATACATACAAAAGCACGTATGAAAATACATCCCTACAATCCTTAATTTTGGATGAATTATAGTTTTGGGTTGTAACTCAAACATTGAAGGATCATATAATCATAACATCAACTGTAAATAATTAGAAGATTAAGAGTAAACTATTGAAAATATTTTGATAATGTTCAAGAATGACACCCATGTGAACAGATGGAATAATTTAAGTTCTTAGAACCCCCCAAAAGGGGATGATTCACCTTTTCAATCAATAGTCTTTTTGTGATGCTAATGAAAAGATTTTCTTTTATTCAAACATTACATTATGAAAGCATTTTATAATTGAAATGAAGGAAAATTCATCTTTCATGTATACTTTTTGCATTATACATACATTTGAAAACATGTATAACTTAATAATTCAAATTACACATGTTTACATAACTTGTTGCCAGGTAACTTGTTGTTCTGTGTAACAATGGTTGACCTTCTCATCCCCCAAGATAAAAAACATACCCTGAAAGTCCAGAATGTTAAAATGAAATCATTTTTCTCTGGGACACTTCACTAATGTACTACACTTGGCTTTGAGCACAGAACAATAACCAAGTAGTCCTTTATGTTTTTGATTGGATGAAACAGTAATCTAAAAAGGTATCTCACTGTATCACTGATTAAAAATATATTATGTTTACCTATTAGAAACATTTAGTAACAAAAACACATTTCTGCTAGGAGAAAAAACCTGGCTAAAACAGATCGATCTGATTTGAACCAGATGCCACAAAACATATGGAATCAAATTTATTTAAAACATCTACCCTGAAAGGCCTCAGATACTACAAATGGACAGCTGTTATAACTACGAATATTAGCAATTCAGATCTGGACTCAGTAAAACTCAGTTCATCAGTTAGTGACCTTAGGGCATGTAACTTAGATGAAATTTGCAGCAAGCTGGTGCTGAGCATTTTATGTTTTTTTCAATCCATCCTCTCAACAACCCTACCAAGTAGGGACTTCTGTTTCTATTTCACAGACAAGGAAACAGGATAACACACATTCAGAAATCTGTCCCAAATCACAGAGTTAGTTAAGAGTCAGCCTTAATCTCCAGTCAGGCTCACTAAGCCCTAGAAGCCGATGGCCACCATGCTAATGATGTCTTTCCTCAGTGTCCATCTTGTTTCTCAACAAATTTTGAAATTTTAGAAACATTTACTGGATAACACTCATATATTGTCTGTTAAGTGAACAGACGACAAGCCCAGATCGGTTTGGTTTTTTCCTAGTCCGATATTTCTATCCATGATGCAGTTAAATTATAGCACAGAATCAAGGGACCCCAGATCCTCATAAAACTACACTCTGCAGATTTTCCTTTAAAGTCCTGACACACATCTTCAGTGGGATATTCTTTTTGGCCAGAGTAAAGGGGCATCTGGTTTCAAAAAAGAAGGAAAAATAAGAGTGGCATAAAAATCAAAGTCAGGGGAAAATGTAAGTCCAGGTAAGAAGCACCCCCTTTTCCAGGCCACCTCTGATCATCAGGCACCATGCTAAACTAGCAGTGAGCCGTGGAATCCTGCTGGATAGAGCTAACACGGATGACAAGCTTGTTTGGATATCTCTGACTGCCAGGTGAAAGGATTCCTCCAGGTACATATAATTGGTACTAGCCATTAAGCCATAAAAGATGTATAAAACATGTTCCATGTCCTTAAGGAATTACAATATACTTGGGGAGATAAAAATATATACCTACAGGTGACATTTCAAAGTATAACGATGTGTGCCAGCTACTGTTATGGGAGAGTATTGGAAGATCCTAAGTAACATTTTTACTGCTTTATAGTTTTGCATCCAATGATCTCTAACAGGCATTCAAAGGGACCTTCTGCTCTGTGAAGGAAAAAGAGTCCCTAAGGTCTATATTTCTCAAGGGCAAAACTAAGCCATGGTGGCAAGAAATAGTGCTCTCAAGATACCCGTACGAGGTTTTTAAAGTTGTTTTCCACTTGGAGATCTTTGTTAATCTCTTCCTGTTGTTGGCCTGTTTCACATTGCTCATTTTGTTCTTGGGTCCCAAATAGCTGGTGTAATAGTAAATGGTTCTCAATTTCCCCTTACTGGGGAGGAAAATAGCCAAGAGGGAGTCTGGGTATGGCCACAGGGAAAGGCTACCGGGAGAGTCCTGCTGCTCTGCTCTGGGTCTTAGGAAGAGATAGAGACTATCCTGCACCTTCTTACCTCCAAGGGTAGTCGAAGTTCAAGGTGAGAGTGTGAACCTGGAAGAGAACTGTCAGGATGTCATTGAGCCTACCTTTCTCGAGGCTTTAGGGGCAAAAGGAACCCTGTAGATCCACACTGGGGTTCATTTGCAGAGTGTCCCTGCAGGAACTGGGAAAGAGAGGCGGCTCCCTGAAGACTCAGGGGTTCAGGACACAGGCCGTCCCCATCTTTACCCATCAGCGACACAGCCTTACAGATCCAAAAGCCACTTTCACAAACATTTTTTGAATTCCTTTTCACAAAAATGACAATGTGAAGAATACAGGGAAATCATTAATATTTTTCATTTTATGAATGAGATAAAGAAAACTCAAAAAACATAGTTGGCTTCTGTCAGCTCTAAGAACTAGCACAACCTGAAGCCTGGGCTTGTCCCAGGATGCTCACTCGAGCTAGGGCAGTCATGCAAGGTGCAAGAGTCAGGCAGAGCCCTCCAAGTGGGTAATCGGAGCAGCAGCAACTCAACAAATAACTTTGGAGATAAATGTCAATAATTACTAAATTGTAAAGAAGTGTCAATGATTAACAATGTTCTTATTGGGAAAAAGAGAATGTTCATTTTATATACAAAATAAGAATGATCTAACTGGATTTAAGAACATCAACTCTGAAACATTAGGCTGTCCCTCCCAACAACCTTGTTCTCTTCCTTAGCCATTGTGGATTTGTCATCCATGAACATATATACATTTTACAGGGAATGATTTATAATTTTGGCCCGCCCTGCCATTTGGGCAAATGAGGTCCAGTTGTTTATTATTCACCATAAGAAGCAGAATATCCTTCATTTTGTCTTTGATATACCTTATTTAAGATTTGAGGGCCATCACTTCTATTTATTTCAGACCAGAGATGTGCTTAGGGTCTTGGTGAACACTTTTGTGTTCTCCTCAAACACACTCCTTCTAGTTTTCTAGACTTTGACCATTTTCCCAAGCCAATGTCTTTCCTGGCAAGAATCATAATCAATTTAGTCTTTTCTTCCACCTTCCAAGAGCATTCAAGTTGTTACGTTCTGGATGTTCTCCAGCTCAATTATGCCTCTTTTGATCTTTGTCGACTAAAACTGCATATAATCTTTCAGGTGTGAATGAATCGTAGCTTCCACCAGGGACTTTATGTCCTCTGCTGGAGGATGTCCAGCGTTTTGATTGCCCCTTTGGGCTGTAGTATCACACCGGGTGGGAGCCCTTCGGTGAGAGCTGACAAAGACGCCGGGTTTAGTAGGCAGTCCTGTGGTTGAGTACTACTTTCCCACCAAAAAAAAAAAAAAAAAAAAAAGATGAAAGAAAGCAAGAAAAGATCAGAGTCACCTGCAAACTCAGGGACTTTTCTGAGCATTTCTTCCTCTGAATCACTAGCAAAGATGTTAAAACAAATTGAACATTGATAAAAAGTGCCTGTTTATACTTCCCAAGATGTCTGCCCCTTAGTTTTAAACTGAAAGTAAACTGAACTAAATCAATTCAAACCATGTTTCTAAGTGCAAGGTCAAAACACACAAAGGAAACAAGATTCTCTGAAATAATTGTATGCTTCCAGAAAAGTAGCAATATTTTGTTAGCATGATAAAGAATATCTATCTTAAACAAAGTAATAAAATTACACTTAGTGTAAGACACTTGTAGCATTATTAAAACTTCAAATAAAACAAAGATGCTGTCTATAGCCATTCATTCATTTGACAAGTATTTATTGAGTGCTACTATGTGCCAGGGACATGTTCTAAATGTGGGTGACGGGGTGAGAATTAATACACACTCCCCCACAATAGACTTTACATTACTCAATATTATTCTACATAATGCTATTAAACTTGAAACAAAGGTAGGAGAAAAAACGAATACTGTTCAATTATGTGAGTCCCTATTAAGGAAAAGATTGAATTAAGGAAAAATGATTGAAATAGATAAGAAGTTGAGTAACATAAGTATATATAATGCACAAAATCAATAATGTTTTTAAATATTATAACAATCAGTTTAAAACATAGTGGAAAAATTCCATTCAGAATAGGAACAACAACAACAAAAAATCTAGGAATAACCTTTTGTAAAAAATGTAAAAGGCCCCATTTGGAACCAAAGAATTCTCTAAAAAAGAACATTCAGAGAACAGTAACAACAACAAAAAAAAGGCTCTTGGAAATTAGAAATATGAAAACAATGAGGAAGAAACTCTACAGAAAGGCTGGAAGACAAAGTTGAAAAACTTTTCCAGATAGCGGGACAAAAATCAAAGAAAAGAAAAATAAGAGGAACAAAAATAAGACAGACAGCTATATTTAGAGGTTCAACATCCAACTAAAGAGTTCCAGAAAGACAGAAAGAGAAAATGCAGAGGAAGAAATCATCTAATGTTCCAGAATAAGATCTTCGTTTCCAGATTGAGAGGTCCACTGAGTGTCCAGATAATGTTCCAGAATAAGATCTTCGTTTCCAGATTGAGAGGTCCACTGAGTGTCCAGAATAGGCCCAGAAAACTGGCACACAGTAGACACAACATTATACAATTTTAGAACATTAGGAATAAGAAGCTTCCATAGAGACAGATTAGATTTTCACATACAAAGTCAAGAATTAGTCTTCTCAGCAGAGATACTAGAAGCGGTAGTGAAATGGAGAAAGACTAACCTTCTGAAGGGGGAAATTCTTTTGTGGCAGAGACATGTGATGCTCAGAGCACCCAAGTGCTCCATTTCCCAGCCTCCTACAGTTGAGCTTGGCCTTCTGACCAGTTCTAGCCGACAGGATGCTCACGGAAGTGACATGCGTCACCGCTCTAGCTCCTCTCTGCCCTGCCACAGTGACACAAAGGTCCTGTGTTGAGATGGCGAAGCCACAAGGTGGATCCAGCCAGGATCTGTAGCAAGCTTCAGAAAGAAAAGAGCCAATGGATCCACTTACATGGATCTTACATCAGCAAGACATAACCTCTAACATGGGCAGCCATTGAGATTTGGTATCACTCTCGCCTATCCTGATTAATAGAGATAGATTTCCAATCTAGAATTTTACAACCTGTCAAACTATTAGTCAAGGTTAGAATAGCCATCTTCAGAAATGCGTTATTTCAGAGAACTTCCATACCATGCACCTTTTCTCAAGAAGCTGCTGGAGACCAAGGAAAGAGAAAGACATGTAGAGAGGGCAGAATAATGTGTGCCTCGCCCTATCCCCCTGCACCAGGATGCCCAAGTCCTAACCTCCAGAATCTGTGAATGTGTTTCCCTACAAGGCAAAAGGGATCTTGAGGTGGGGAGATTACCCTGGACAACTCAGGGACACGCAACATAATCACAGGGGTCTTCATGAGTGGACAAGAAAGAGAGAAGAATCGGAATTTGAAGATGCAACAATGTTGGCTTTGAAGATGGAGACGGGGGCCACGAGGCAAAGAATGTGGGCAGCCTCTGGAAACTGGAAAAGGGAAGGAAATGGATTCTCTCATAGAGCTGCCAGCAGGAAGACAGACTGGCTGACTCCTTGATGCTAGTCCAGGGACACCCATTTCAGACTTCTGTAAGATAATACATTTGTGTTGTTTTCAGCCACCAGGCTTGTGGTAATGGGTTACAGCAGCAGGAGGAAACACATGCAACATAGGGTGCGGGGGGTGGGGGGAAGTGAACACAGAAGGGGGCACTCCCAGACACATCTGAGCTGGGGGCTGAGCCCAGACCAGAGCTGGCAAAAAGGCCCAGGAGAGACCTCAGCAACTGGACTTTGATACATCCCTAGTGTGTTTGGAGGCGCTGGAATTTACACCACTGGAAAAATGTCTCACAGTAACTTGGAGGTCAGCAAAAAGTGTGAAAATCAATTTATGAAACGAGACGATTACTTGTTACAAAGAAAACAAAAAGCTGAATGGGGAAGAAAACCTCATAATGGCCCCACTGCCCCTTTTATTTGCCTGGTGTCAGCAGTAGAAACACCGAGCTTCGAGGCTACCCAAATAACACACACCTGGTTTAGGAGGAGAGGGGCTGAAAAGAGGGGGTGCTGCATGGGGGGCGGTGGGCTGCCATGAAAGTGTTAAATCCTCCCATTCCAACAGAAGGATGTCAACAGATGAAGGGTAAAGCTGAGTAAAACTAAGAAGCAGCATAAGCCAGTTACTCGGAGATATGAAAGCTGATCCGCAAGATTGGTTGAAAGAGCATAAGGTAATTGTTTCTGAACAGCAGAAAGTAATGGGGAGGGTGTAGTGGGGTCACTTTCTCACAAGCTAATGAGCCATTTGGTCCTTTAAACTCTGTGCACTATGTAAATGTACGACTTTGATTAAACATAAAAAGTACATACGAGGACTGGCAAAATATTTGCAACAAATGGAAAAGGCTTTCATATTCTTAATACACAATAAAGATTGGGCAGGATTGTGAAAAATGCTTTGTTACGGTTGTCTCTTAGGGGTGGTATAATGCGTGATTATTTTTTTCTGCTGCTCTATAATTTTCTATACTTCCCAAATCAAAACAAAATAGGGGCATGCATAATTTTTAAAACAAGAAGAACTGATCAGATGGTCAAGGAAGAAATAAAACAAACAAAAAGAATTAGGTAACTATATTGGAAGCTGCTACAATGTTTAAGTTACTACAACTTTGAAAACCCTCAGGCAGTTGTTACCCTGCCAAAAAAAAATGGTGGCATGAGTTTTCTTAATTTACTAGAGCAATTTCTTGATTAAATATGCTTTCCAACAACAATTTGCAATTTAAAAATTTCATGCTTCATTTAAAGCGCTTTATTTTCGTTAAAGGCAGCCCAAACCTGACAACATATTAAGTCTGTGACTGTGACGGTATGGGTTTGGATAAGGTTTGGAGAACATCTTATCAGCAATAACTGGCCCTTGGGCTTTGGGGAGTGGGGTGGGGAAGATGCTAAGGGAATAATTATATAAACCACATATTTTTAGACCTGTAGCTTCGCAGAATTTTTTTAATTAAAAGAAAAGGACAGAAGTGGAAGATATGCTTAATAGTACTAACCATTTGTTGAGTAAGAAATGGATTCATTATGTTCTTCTTGGGAAAGAGTGAACACATTACATGCTCATAAAACTGATAAATTTAGAAGTACTGTTTCTGAACTTGGACACAGATTTCCGTGGAAAGTTGAAATCTCAGGAGGCCACTGGCTGGGCCAAAGACTTCCATGCTAATGGTTAAGGGCTGCGATGAGTTCAAAGGAAGTGTGAAGGAGGAAGACAGGTGACTTCAGGATAAGAAACAATACCCATTATGTAAGGCTGATTTGTTACCCTTTGGCAGATTCTTTTTTTTTTTTTTAATCTTCTAAGCTATTAATTATCCATCTCAAACAAAATACCTAAGTATGAAGTTATTTAGGGTACCCACTGAACTCAATGCTCTTCTTTAAAAACAAAATACTCAAGTCTATAAATTTTCCTATCATTTGCAATGATAAAAAAAAAAATGAGAGGGTGGAAGGGACTCCTTCAAGGTCATGCTCATCTGAGTGAAACTGATTCCTAACTCCCAGCCTCATTCTGTCCTGCTACTTCTTTCTCTAAACCTAATATATTTATCATGAATCATTAAACACAAACCTATTACCCAGTGCAATTGATTCATCCATAAAATGAAAAGCGACTTCACTTTTGTAGTGCTTTTTAAAAAGGACTTTGGGTAAAGTCAGGTGTGGACACAGAGAACAGCACAAGCTTAAGAAAAGCTAAATGCCAAAGGTCATGGAAGGCTTTGTGTACTGTTCCGAGCTAGCCCAAGGAAGAAAGGGGGTAACCAGGGAAACTGAAAGTTCTTCCACTGGTATCTGGTATGCCACCTGACGTGTAATTAATTGCTTTTAAAAATCCAAAGAAAATAGATGGGGGGTTGGGAGTGAGTCTTACTCTAAGTAATAGCAAACTGAGTTCCCAAAATCTGGGAAAGGCTGTAAATAAGCAATACCTAGGGTACAAAAGACCCACTGCGGGGTGCTCACTTGTGTCTGGTGCGCTAAGTGCTTTCTGTAAGCTCACAACGCTACGAGGTGGATGGAACGACCCTCTTTTACAAATACAAAACTGAAGCTCAGAGAGGTGAAGTGTATATTCTAAGGTAACTAGGTATATAGTAGGATCTGAACTGAGGTCTGACTCCAAAATCCATGCTCCTCAGACCCCTAGCCACCAAGAACAAATCTGGAAGTCGGAATGAAGGATTTGCATCTTAAAGGAGTTAACATGTTTTAAATCTCAGGGGTGGACGCACTGGGTAGGTTGGATGTACGTCTTATTTGTCTCACGAATTTTTTTATCTTTGGAATATTTCATAATTAATTGATAACTATAAAGAAATTTCATTGTTTCTGCCTTGGATAAAAATAAGAAGATCTAAACTTCTTGAGAATGCCATTTTTATTTCCCCAAAGAAAGGCAGACAATGGGGGTCTGAGGTTATTTACAACAGGACGAGATGGAGCTGTAAACCCAGAAGGCCCTCTCATCAGCAGCAATGGCTCCAGGAATTGTTGTCAGATAGGAAGCAGCTAGACAAAGCGGGCCAAGCACACATCCAAGTCTGTGCCAGAGATTTATTTGCTTCTCGCAGGTCTCAACAGACAAGAGGAAAACAAGGTGGATGGCCCCTCTATGTGCTCAAAAATAGGTTCTGAGCAATAGAAACAAGAAATTACTTTATCTCTTGAACCTCAGGAAAAAGTGATTTTGATCAAGGGAGACTGTGTGCGTACGTAAAACTCAGCAATCCTGCCCTCAGGGAAAGGGGGGATTTTTGATCCAGAAACCCTCCCCAAGTTGACCAATGCTTAGCCAAGATACCTGAAAGTAAATGTACTTGCGGTATCTTCCGGAAGTCACTTACCTATTAGGATTATTAGATACGTGGGTTTTCCTCTTTAGGCTCCAAACAAGGACTATAAACCATGGTGTCTTTACTAGAGAACATTAGAACATCTCCTTTCAGCTAATGTTAGTAAGGATTTATTGATAAGAAAACAAACAAATAAAAATGTAGTCTTTCTTAGGGACTCAGTAGTAGTGGTTGTTAAAAGGCAGGCAGAGAAGTCTCCTACAAAAATAGAGACATAGGTGGAACTTTCCAGAACGCTTGGTGAGATGTGGAGCAGCTGCGGCTGCCCGAGCTGCGCCCAGCAATGCTCTCCTTCCCGCTCCCCCACACCGGCCTCAGCCCTCTCACCAGCTTTAGAAAATGGTGAAATAAACCACTTACTATGATGTTTTGAGGGTCAAACCTAATGCCACTCAGGAGGAATTGAAAAAGGCCTACAGGAAACTGGCCTTGAAGTACCACCCTGATAAGAATCCAAATGAAGGAGAGAAGTTTAAACAGATTTCCCAAGCTTATGAAGTACTCCCTGATGCAAAGAAAAGGGAATTATATGACAAAGGAGGTGAACAGGCAATTAAAGAAGGTGGAGCTGGTGGTGGTTTTGGCTCCCCCGTGGACATCTTTGATATGTTCTCTGGAGGAGGAGGAAGGATGCAGAGAGAGAGAAGAGGTAAAAATGTTGTGCATCAGCTCTCAGTAACCTTAGAAGATTTAGATAATGGTGCAACAAGAAAACTAGTTCTGCAAAAGAATGTGGTTTGTGATAAATGTGAAGGCCGAGGTGGTAAGAAAGGAGCAGTTGAATGTTGTCCCAATTGCCGAGGTACTGGAATGCAAATAAGAATTCATCAGATAGGACGTGGAATGGTTCAGCAAATTCAATCTGTGTGCATGGAGTGCCAGGGCCATGGGGAATGGATCAGTCCTAAAGATAGATGCAAAAGCTGCAATGGAAGGAAGATAGCTCGAGAGAAGAAGATTCTAGAAGTTCATATTGACAAAGGCATGAAAGATGGCCAGAAGATAACATTCCATGGTGAAGGAGACCAAGAACCAGGACTGGAATCAGGAGATATTATCATTGTTTTAGAAGGACCATGCTGTTTTTACTCAGTGAGGAGAAGACCTTTTCATGTGTATGGACATACAGCTGGTTGAAGCACTGTGTGGCTTTCAAAAGCCAATATCTACTCTTGACAACCGAACCATCGTCATGACCTCTCATCTAGGTCAAATTGTCAAGCATGGAGATATCAAGTGTGTGCTAAATGAAGGCATGCCAATTTATCATGGACCATATGAGAAGGGTCGGTCGTCTATTCATCGAATTTAAGGTAAACTTCCCTGAGAACGGTTTTCTCTCTCCTGATAAACTCTCTTTGCTGGAGAAACTCCTACCTGAGAGAAAGGAAGTGGAAGAGACTGATGAAATGGACCAGGTAGAACTGGTGGACTTTGATCCAAATCAGGAAAGACGGCGCCATTACAGGGGAAGCCTATGAGGATGATGAACATCATCCCAGGGGTGGGGTTCAGTGTCAGACCTCTTAATGGGGCCAGTGAATAACACTGCTGCCATTTTATATGCGGTAGTGAATGAGTGAAGGACTACAATCATAGCTCACTACTTGCTATTGTTTTTGTTTAAATATTCAACTATAGCAGTGTTTTAAAAGTTAAATGAAGGATAAACTCAAATATAAAAGCTCAAAAAAAAATAGAGACATATTTTTTAAAGGGCAACAGACTTCTTTACCGTTTTTCTCTGTTAGTCTCATAGCCCCTGGTCCTGTGAAAATAGGAAGTTTCCTTTTCAAGTAACTTTCTCTTATATGGATTTTCACTGAGGTCCTTTCCAAAGAAAAAGATGATATAATAAGATTTTTGTATATCAAAAACACAATTTGAACAGTAGAAATGAATTTCCAATAGAGGACACTGGAGAGAATATTGAATAATTATATTGGATATAATAATAGCATATATTACATAAGATATAATACACCTTATATATAATTATATTGGGTATTATATTATTTTTAATATATTTAATATATTTTAATATATTATTTTATTATATACTATATATTGGATATATAGTATATAATATATATATTATCTTGTATATAATATTGGATAATAATAAAATAGCTACAGATGTGAGAAGTATGAAGAGGAAAAAAAGAATTACAAAGAAAACTGAGGAAAGGATTTGGGGGAAAAATTTGAGTAGTGTCAAATGTTGAAAAAACTACAAACATGCACTGAAATTATCCTAATGACAGACTTCTAAGGATGATTTCTATGTTCATTAAATCAAACCAAACAATGCCTAACAGGGCGTAACACTTCATGCTATCCTGGTAATTGAAGATATTAAACTCAACCCAGCTGAATTACTTTCTAGGGCTTTCAAAGTATCACAAATTAGGTGGCTTAAAACAAGAGAAACTTATTCTCTCACAGTTCAAGAAGCCAGAAGTCTGGAATCAAGGTGTCAGCGGGGTCAACTCCTCCTTCGGGGCTCAGAGGGACAATCTGCTCCATGCTTCTCTCCTAGACTCCCTTGGTTGCCAGCAATCCTTGGTGTCCTTGGCTTGTGGCATCATAACTCCAACCTCTGCCTCCATCCTCACATGTGTCTCTGTCTCTGTGTCCAGACTTCCCTCTTCATATAGGGACATCAGTCATGCTGGATTTAGTGCCCATCCTCATCCGGTATGACCTCATCTCGGCTACTACATCAGCAAAGAGCGTATTCCCACATAGGGCTGCATTCACAGATTCTGGTGGTTAGGACTTCAGCATTGGGGGATTCAATCCATAACCCATTCAGAACTGAATCTATAACTCATCACTTCTTTCCTATAATTCAATTTCTCTACTACACAATTATGCTGCCATCACCACCATCTGCTAGGCTATCAATATTTTCTCTTTCCTATTAAAGCCAAGCTTCTCAAAGCAGTTCCTAGCTTCATCTTCCTGTCCACCACTCCTCAAAACTCAGTAGGGAGGCCTACCTCTTCTCAACCCCTTCATCCCAGACTCTTCGACCTGGGCAGGTGATCCTATGCAACCTTCAGGATTCACCTACAGAGGTTGGGTGGAGTCCCCTGTTCTCATTCTATCACAGCACCTAGCAACTGACTTACTCTATCAGATCGGGCCTATATGAGATGCTAGCCTGTCCTTCCCACTAGACTCTAAGCTCCTTGAGGGCAGGTTCTGTGCCTTCTACAGTCTTATAGTCCCAGCACCGAGCCCAACACAAATTTAGTGCATAAATAATGCTTGAATGAATGAATGGTTGTCTGTATAGGGTCATATGCCCTCAAGAATATCTTAACTGCAGAACTGCATGCTCCCATAGTTTTTGATTCTTTAAAACCTTGAGCTGCAAGTAGGTTGTAAAGTATTAGAAGGCAGAAATTATCTTCAACTATTTTTTTGTGTCTTCCTGATCCCTTGCATAAAGTAGGCACTCAAAAATTAATTGATACTAAAAGGAAATTAGTTTCTGGGGTGGCTTGGGAGATAAAAATGACTAACCTTTACTGAGCAACTGTTCACTGCCAGACTACCACTATGTATTATACAAATGTCATTTCAATTAACATCACTACTTCTCATTCATTTGAAAATTGCTTGCTCAGCATAATAAATTATAAAACTTTTTAAATAGAATTTTGAATCCTAATACTACCTAGCACGTTACTTTATATAGAAAAAATAGTATGTAAGTATTATCTTATATATCAAAATACGTTTATATACAAACGCAGGCATCAGCAATATATACTAACCCTCTCTGTATCATCAGGATCCACTGTACCCAATTTTAGTTTTTTTAGGTATTGGGGTTTTTTTGAACAGTTCTAACTATTTGTGTGTATTAACATTTATTTTTTTAAGATCTTATTAATTTGCTTATTTGAAAGAGAGAGAGGGAGGGAGCAGGGGGAGGAGCAGAGGGAGAGGGACAAGCAGGCTCCATGCTGAGTGCAGAGCCCATTGTGGGGTTTGATCTCATGAGCCAGAGATCATGACCCGAGCCAAAATCAAGAGTCAGAGGCTTACCTGACTGCACCACCCAGCCACCCCTGTATATTAGTATTTCTTGACTTCATTCTTCCTTAGAACATTCCAAAGAAAATATACCTTATTTTTCAATAAAGAGAATAAAACTCATTCTACCCTGCAGTTATTATGAAATAGGTCCCTATTATTACAAGTATATAATCATAATTATAAAAATAGATATAATATAATTACCATATATTAGGGTCTACCAGCCTCTTTTAAACATTTAAGATACACTATGGGATCTTAATAATTTTATTTTTTTCTCTATCTTGAGACACTTGCTTTTTCATCATCCTAGAATAATTACCTATCAATTATGCATCAATTATTCCCAAATATGCTTTAAAAAGACCAAAGTAGTAGAAAAATGGAAAAATGATGGAACAGCCTTAACTACATGGCTGTTTAGTGATTATCAGGATGTTCTATTCTGTGCTGTCCAATACAGTAGCCACTAGCTGCATATAGCTGCAAAGAATTTGATATGTAGTCAGTGCAAGTGAGAAACTGAATTTTTAAAAATTTTTGATTAATTTAAGTTCAATAGCTGCATGAGCCTAATGGCTACTGTCCTGAAAAGGGTAGGCCCAGAAGAATAATCCACTGGGGAAATACATCATCACTGTTGCATTTTACTGTGTTGCCCAAGGACTGCAGCATCTTTCCAAAAGATATAAAAGAAGACTGGAGACACCGTCTTTGTAGTTTGCTTTGTAGTTCGCTAACTTTCATTAGCGTGGAGACTTTAGAATTTTTATTCCTGTCCATAATGACAAAGGAAGAAAACTGACAGAGGGAGAGGTTTCGCAAGCATTGGAGGAACCAGAGATGAATGCTAGAGTTAGACAGCACCTCTTGAGCCTCTCGAGACGATGATATTGACAGTGAAAGGGAAAACCACAGACTCTGAGGTTTCAGATGATGACATCCCGGATTAATTCTCTCAAATTCAATAGTTGATGAGGGAACAATATATTTCTAAGGACAAAATTTATATATATTTTTAAATTAATTAATTACATTTATATATATTTTTATATATGGTGTTCTCATGCAGTTAGTCATCAAGAGGAAGGGCTTTGTCAAACAATAGTTTGCAACAAGTACCTGGACCATCTCATTTTGCTAAATGGATGTAGGACAGTGTTCTTTTATGATATTTGTACACCAGAATGTATTATATTTGCAATTTGTAAATGGACAAATGCTGAAGGTAGGTATGTATACAGAAGGGACTAGAAGGGAAAAGATGAGGTAGAAATTAAAAATTTACTGGATTGATAAAAAAATGTTTAAAGGGTCCACTGGGGGCACCTGAGTGGCTCAGCCGTTAGGTGTCTGCCTTTGGCTTGGGTCATGATCCCAGGGTCCTGGGATCGAGCCCCGCATCAGGCTCCCTGCTCAGCGGGAAGCCTGCTTCTCCCTCTCACACTCCCCTTGCTTGTGCTTCCTCTCTTGCTGTCTCTCTCTGTCAAATAAATAAATAAAATCTTAAAAAAATAAAAATAAAAAAATAAAGGGTCCACTGGACCTGAATAGTAAATGGTGATGACTATTTTTTTCTGGTATACTGCGATTTAAAAGCTATCTTGTAGTTAAGACAACTACCAGACAACTATATGAAAGAGTGAAATTCCAGAAATAAGGTAAAAATTTACTATATTTCTACTTAAATAGGTCACCTTGAAATGATTAAAACAGACCCTGGGGCTACACAGCCCTGGGTTAGAATCCCAAGTCCAATACTTAGTACATGACCATTGGCAAGTTATTCAGTCTCTCTATGAATTAGGTCCCTCATCTGTAAAATAAAGATTAAAAAATTACTTCCTCTCTTAGAAATAAAAAAATACCTTGAGACAAATGAAAATGGAAACACAACATTCCAAAATCTTTGGGACACAACAAAAGCAGTTCTAAAAGGGAAGATTATAGCAATACAGGCCTAACTTGAGAAACAAGAAAAATCTTAAATGAACAATCTAACCTTACCCCTAAAAGAACTGGAAAAAGCAGAAGAAACAGAGCCCAAATTGGTAGAAGTAAGACAATAACAAAGATCAGAGTGGAAATAAATAAAACAGAGACTAAAAAAACAATAGAAAAGATCATTGAAATTAAGAGCTGGTTCTTTGAAGAGATAAGCAAAATTAATAAACCTTTATCCAAACTCAACAAGAAAAAAGAACTCAAATAAATAAAATCAGAAATCAAAAAGAAGTAACAATCAACACCAGAGAAATACAAAGGATTATAAGAGACTACTATAAAAAACTATATGCCAACAAATTAGACAACCTCAAAGAAATAGATAAATTCTTAAAACATACAGGGCACCTGGGTGGTTCAGTTGGTTAAGTGTCTGCCTTTGGCTCAGGTCATGATCTCAGGGTCCTGGGATCGAGCACCACATTGGGCTCCCTGCTCAGTGGGGAGCCTGCTTCTCCCTTTCCACACACCCCTACTCGTGCTCTCTCTCTCAAATAAAGAAATAAAATCTTTTTAAAAAAAATACAATCTTCCAACTGAATCAGGAAGAAATAGAAAATCTGAACAGACTAGTCACCAGTAATGAAATGAGTCAAAAGTTGAAACACTCCCAACAAACGAAAGTCCAAGACCAGATGCTTCACAAGTAAATTCTATCAAATATTTAAGGAGTTAATACCTATCCTTCTCAAAGTATTCCAAAAAAATTAAAGAGGGAGGAAGGAATGCTTCCAAATTTATTCTATAGGGCAGCATTACCTTCATACCAAAACCAGACAAAGACACTACAAGAAAAAATTACAAGTAAATACCCCTGGTGAACATAGATGCAAAATTCCTCAACAAAATATTAGCACACCGAATTCAGCAATATATTAAAAGGATCCCATGATCAAGTGGGATTTATTCCAAGGATGGTTCAATATCTTCAACTTAATCCATGCAATACACTACATTAACAAAATGAAGGATAAAAATCATATGATCATCGCAACAGATGCAGAAAAAGCATTTGACAAAATCCAACATCTGTTCATGATAGAAACTCTCAACAAAGTCGGTATAGAGGGAACACACCACAACATAAAAAATGCATATATGACAAATCTACAACTAATATCATATTCAACAATGAAAAGCTACAAGCTTTTGCTCTAGGATCAGGAACAAGACAAGGATGCCTACTATAACCAATTTTATTCAACACAGTATTGGAAGTCCTAGCCACAGCAATCAGACAAGGAAAAGAAATAAAAGGCATCCAAATTGGTAAGGAGGAAGTCTCACTAATAGTTTCATTATTTTCAGATGACATGATAATATATATATAAAGCTCTGAAACTCCACCAAAACGCTACCAGAACTAATAAACAAATTCAGTAAAGTTACAGGATACAAATGACTACACAGAATGCTGTTATGTTTCTATACACTAAGAACGAACTAACAGAAAGAGAAATTAAGAAAACAATCCCAATTACAATTACATCAAAAGAGTAAAATACATAGGAATAAAGTTAACCAAGCAGGTGAAAGACTTATACTCTGAAAGTTATAAGACACTGATGAATGAAACTGAAGATGAAAGAAACTGAAGGGAAAATATACCATGTTCATGGATTAGAATTAATGTTGTTAAAATGTTCATACTACCCAAAACAATCCCTACCCAAATACCAACAGCATTTTTCACAGAACTAGAACAAATAATCCTAAAATTTATGTAGAACCACAAAAGACCCTGAATAGCTAAAGCAATCTTGAGAAAGAAGAACAAAGTGAAGGCATCACACTCCTGGATGTCAAACTATCCTATAAAACTATAGTAATCAAAACAGTATGGCACTGGCATAAAAAACAGACACATAGATCAGTGAAACAGAATAAAGAGCCCAGAAATGAACCCAGCATCATATGGTCAATTAATCTACAACACAGGAGACAAAAATACACATTGGAGAAAAGACATCTCTTCGATAAATGGTGCTGGGAAAACTGGACAGCTACATGCAAAAGAATGAAAGTGGGCCACTTTCTCACACCATACACAAAAATAAACTCAGACTGGATTAAAGACCTAACTGTAAGGCGTGAAACCATAAGACTCCTAAAAGAAGACATAGGCAGTAGATTCTTCAGCATCAGCATTAGTGATATTTTTTTTGGATCTGTCTTCTCAGGCAAGGGCAGCAAAAGCAAAAATTAATTGGCACTATAACAAATTAAAAAACTTGTGCATAGCAAAAAAAATTAACAAAATAAAAGGAAAACCTAGTGAAAGAGAGAGGATATTTACAAATGATATATCTATAAGGGGCTAATATCCAAAGCATATAAAGAACTCATACAACTCAACACCAAAAAACAAAGAATCCAATTTAAAAATAGACAGAGGGCTTGAATAGACATTTTTCCAAAGAAAACGTACTGATGGCCAACAGACACATGAAAAAATGCTCAAATCACTAATCATCAGGGAAATACAAATCAAAACCACAATAAGATAACACCTCACACCACTCAGAGTGGCTAATATCAAAAAGACAAGAAATAACAAGTGTTGGTGAGGATGTGGAGACAAGGGAACCCTTGTACACTCTTGGTAGGAATGTAAATTGGTGCAGCCACCATAGAAAACAGTATGTAGGGTCCTCAAAAAATTAAAAATAGAAATATCATATGATCCAGCAATTCCAGTTCTGAGTATTCATTCAAAGAAAACAAAAACACTAATTTGAAAAGGCATATGCACCCCTACGTTCATTGCAGCATTATTCACAATAGCTAAGATATGGAAGGAATCTGTGTCCATATATAAATAAACAGGTAAAGAAGATGTGATATATATGTGTACACACACACACACACTGGAATATTACTCAGCCTTAAAAAAAAGAATGAAATCTTGCCATATATGACAACATGGATGAATACAGAGGGTATCATGCTCAGTGAAAGTGAAATAAGTCAGACAAAGACAGATACTAGATAATTTCACTTATATGTAGAAACAAAAAAAAATTAACAAACAAAACAAAAACAGACACTAAATACAGAGAATAAACTAGTAGTCGCCAGAGGGAGAGGGTGGGGGAAGGGGTGAAATCAGTGAAGGGGATTAAGAGGTATAAACTTCCAGCTATACAATAAATAAGTCACGGGTTCGTAAAGTTCAGCACGGAGAATATAAGTCAATAATACTGTCATAACTTTGCATGGCAACAGAAGGTAACACCACTTACCATGGCGAGCATTGCATACTGTATATAACTTTCAATCACTAGGTGTACACCTGAAACTAATATATTGTATGTCAACTATACTTCAATTTTAAAAAATGACTTCCTCTTCCATAGGGTTTTACTGAGACTAAACTTGCACACAAAGTGCTCAGCAGACTGCTTGCCACACAGGAAGGGACAGACATCAGCTATGGATAGTGGTTTTATTTTCCTTGAGCTGCTTAGACCCGCTCTCCTTATCTGTCAGACTTGGGAGCCCAACATACGTGAAACAGTGGCTACATCCTACTTGCTACCACCCGACATTGTCATTGCCACCACCAGCTGCTCGCGTGGGGACCCACGGTCCCAGTGAAGTGAAGCAGGAGATGTCAACCCTCAGAGGTCAAGCTGCTCTCGGGCGTCGTGAAACCACAGGTGCTGCTGCAGAGGCCCCAGGACCACGGGCTTTCCAGCCCGACCCTAATCTTCTCTTGCATAAGGACTTCCTCCCCTCCGCTCCCCCGCAACCTGATCTTTAGGTTGAGTGGGCATTACTTTAATGAACTCAAAAACTATACCCAAAAAAGGATAAAGAAAAGAGTAAGAATCTCTTAAATCTTGCCATCCAGAGAAAACACTATTGTCCTTCCAGGCTTCTCTCTGTACCCGCAAATCCTACACACACAACTTCATAAGAAGTGCGATCCCCTATCCTGGCTCCTGCATGTCTGGTTTTGTTCTCAAGAATATCTTTCTAATTCATTCAATAGAGATCTATGTGTTCATTCTTAGCCGGGCCCTAACCTTAAGCCATGTGTTCCGTGCACACAAAGTGGTAGTAAAAAGTGGTTAACAGAAGAAAATATTAACATCTGCCTTTAAATAATGACTTAGATTAAAAACGGAGGTGAGCTGTGAGGTTAAAGTGGGTTTTAAAAACAAGTAAAAAATCAGAGGCATGTTGGTTCTTTTTTATGAAAATCCTGGCGAGGAGGAAGCCTGGGCTCTATGTGCTTTGTGGCACACACCCCATTCCCTAAATGGCTATTACTGGTGGAATGTTAAACTTGTGGAATGAACTTTTAATAAAATGAGAACTCGCCCGTAAACCTCAGTACGTTTTCAGAGCTTAAAAACCCTATTTTATCTAGATCACAGCTCTTTCGATCTTGGCATCAAAAAGTTATTTCTGAATGCTGAACAAATATGAAAACGGTGGGTCTGCCCTCTGACCTGCTCTCCCATGCCAGGCTGGGGGTTCACTCTAGAGGCCACACACGTGTGAGTCCATCTCCTCTGGATGCCACCACGTCCCTGGAGACTCCAGGGGTCTATAGACCAAACTAATCAGGGCCCCCACTTCAGGGGACATTCAAGGGACCTTTATCTGGGAGTGTGACTTTATCACTTCTGGGATTCATTTCCACCCTGGCAGAAGTAATAGCATGGATGAAAAGATGTTAACATACCAACATTATTTTTACTCATTTTTATAGTCTTCTTATTCTGGCTACTGCTTAGAAAGTCAAAAGAGTGTTTTTGCTACTCCACTCCTAGATAATGAAAATACAGTTATAGTAAAAGAATCTGTCTCATTCTGCTGGTTGACGGAGATTATATTCACAGTTCTGAACTTGGAATAGAATTGATAAAAATGCATTTAGACTGAAAGTGGTCTAAAATGATCTGATATGACCTGATCATTTCTGGGTGTCACAGGGAGCTCTGGCTGGGCATGGGGGAAGGGGGGTGTGAAGACCAGACTTCAGGGGCAGGTGGAGGTACAGCCAGTGCAACCTCCACAGGAGCAAGAGGAGAGAGTCCAGCAAACATAGAATCCAGGCACTAAGGACACTAGCAAAGAGGCAGGCAGGATGGCCAACTCAGCAAGAGCAAGGACCCTAAGCAGACTAAGGAGGTGGTCCCATGCCGGTCACCAAGGATTGAATTCAAGAAGGCAAGTTTATTTAAAGTGGGCCTGGGTCTCCTGACTAGACAAAACCCCATTTATAAAACCTGAAACTCAAAATAATGGCCCAGCATGGCATTGGGAGAAAGAGCTGATGGTTCCCACAAAGCCAGACTCACCCCCTTTTCCTGCAGAGCAAAGAGGGTGGGAAGGGTTCACCTGGTCCCACCTTGGGAGAGAAGTACAGTTAGTGGTACAGGAACCTAGCAGGCCATCCACACCATTCTTCCCCCCCATGCCCACTCATCTTCCCTCTCAGGCAGGTTATTGACCAAAGAAAATTCGTTTTCACTGTAAGAAGAGTTACAATAGTGAGTCATCGTTACATCATTACATTAATAAGTAGCCTTTATATAATAAGCCGTACCACTCTCTCTAGGCTATCAGCAGTAAAAACAACACAGAAAATGTCCAGGGACATTGTTTTCTTTGGATTCACGGCTTTTAAAGCAGTGGTTTGCAAACATGGTCCCAAGAACAGCACCATCAGCATCCCTGGGGAGCTTGTTAAAAAGGCAAGTTCTCAGGTCCTACCCCAGACCTACAGAATCAGACACTCAGGGGTCTGGGCCCAGCAATCCGTGTTTTAAGAAGCCTCCAGGAAACCCTGCTGCAAGCTCCAGTTTAAGAACACTGGCCGAGTGGAAGGAACCTGGGCTGGGAGCCAGGAGACCTAATTCACATTCCAGCTCTGGATTCCATGGTTCAATTCAGTGAAATTTACTGAATAGTCACGATGTGCTACTGCAAGGATGGGAGGATGCCAAGAGGAGCTAGACATGGTTCTTATCCATGGACGGTATCAAACTTCCATATTCTTTTGCTCCTTCAGGGTAGGGGCTATTTTGTTCTGTTCCTCTTGCTTTGTTTCACATTTGTATTCCCAGTGCCCGCAGCATCACAAGCACCCGATATCTATGCAGTGGACCAAGTGGTAGAGCCAGTTGCAACTGTGATAAATACCACTGGGCCATTCATCAATAATCTTAATGTTCCTCCAGTCTAGTTAACACGAGCCACTGTGCATTTGATGCTTATGCGCGCCAGGTGCTGAATGTCATATATCAGCTCATTCAATCCTTTTAGATGTCTTACGCTGTGGGTAGTATTGCTAATTCCACTTTGCACATCAAAAAACTGAGGCTCCTAGTATTAAGTAATTTGTCCAATGTCATATACTGAAAGTGGCAGAGCCGGTGATGCCCCCAGAAATACTTTATTCCAAAGCTCATAGTCTTACAAATAGTAGAGTACTTCTTCAAATCCCACAAGCTCAAAAGCCAATTTTGGGGTAAATTTCCAGCCCCTAAGGTTAGTGGGTGCTTAAAACTCTACTTTGCAGGTCATCGTCTTAAGCGGTCCAAGACTGTCTTTATTTTTCTCATTTTTTGGTATATCGACATCTGCTGTTCATTGAGCATGAGAGAGTAAATAGTGGTGGAGAACCACACTGGTATGTCACTGGACCATTCTGACCCTTAAAAATCAGCCCAAAACTGCTATAGGGACACAAAAGTGGGTGCACAGGCCAGGCTAAGGCAGCGTAGAGAGGGCATCGAAAGAGAAAGCCAGTTCTAGGGGCTTGAGCCTTGGATGGAGTACCCCAACTGAGGCAGGCCAGGGAGAAAGGGGCAGACATGAGTCTAGCCCCTATGTCCAAAGGTATGGGGAGGCCAGGCTGTGAGCATCCGATCATGGGCCACTGTGGATGCAAAGGGGACAAAACGGCGCAGCAAAGAGGAGAAGCTGCCAAAGATCTTAAGTTAGTTGAAGGTAGCAGTGCCTGGTACAGCTACAACTACTAATAAAATAACGGTCCCTCCTCCCTCACCATTTTGTCTATCCTCACATACTTCCTTTTTTCCTCACTCTAAGTCAAACATGAACTTGATATCTGTCATCTACTATTTTCCTGTAAACGATTCAGGGCCAGGAGGGCTCTGGTTGGGGTTGTTGGAGACTGTAGGGCTGAGAAAAGAAAAGAGGGGTTTATACCACAGACAAAGACCTTACCTTACTAGGAGGTGGTCCATGATCATCCAAGTAAGTGGAATTTCCTAGGGAAAGAAAGAAGAAAGTTGATGAATTGATATTTTTAAAACCGAAGTGATTTTAGAGCAAAGTCATTGAAAACAAGCATCCTAGGTATATCCCTATTTAGACAACTGATACCAAAGAAAAATGGGTAATTAGTTGCCAGTTTGGTGGGATTTTGTTGATACCACCCTGCTCGATTATAGGTTCAGCGGTTACAAATACTACATATGTTGGTGTGTGTGCACGCATACGCACGCAGAAATGTACACCACTATCCCTCACCCAGGATCTGTTGAGTTTACTTGAGACCAGTGGTTCTCAAACCTCAGTGTGCATCTGAATTACCTGCAGAGCTTGTGAAAACACGGATTACCTGGGTCCACTCCTACAGGTTCAGATATAGTGTCTCAAGAATTTGCATCTCACAAGCTCCCAAGTGATGCTGTTGCTGCAGAACCTGGAACCATACTTTGAGAACCACTGCACTTTCCCCACTTTGTCTTAATTGTTGATTTCCCTTGGTCTTTTCAGTCTCGCTTGCTTTGGAAGCTTGATCTGTCTTTACGAATAGCCACTCACTGGCTCGAGTGTTTTCAGGGTGCATGATTATTATTTCCTAATGAATAAAGACTCAGAGGGGTTAGGATGGAAAGTAAAGGTCACTGAGTTTCTTTTATGTAGCAGGTACTCTGCTTAGTGCTTTCCAGGGTTTCATTTAATTAAAATATCCAATGTGGGTTATAATTATCCTCACTTACAGAGGAGGGAACAGAAGCCTAGAGAAATCCAGCAATTAGCTCAGGGTCATGCCCTGTTAAACTGCAGAAAAGACAGAAGACTGTTTTTTTCTAGAGCGTGCTTGGGCATCTGCTATTCACCTAAAAAGCCTACCTACCGGCCTTTGCAGAGCCCAGATACCGACAACACAGCCCGGGCACTGACCCCGCAGCCCAGGCCCTGACCTGGCAACTCACCTGAGCACATGGAAGAGCCAGTGATGTGCTCAGTATATGCAAAGGCTCCCCTCCAGGGAGATAATACTTTTCAGTCAGGGGAAATCATCTTTGCAAGTAGTGAAAACGACCAGCCTTTCTAACACAACAAAGTAAGGTCAATATTGGAAACACACGGATACCTAGAGACAACAGTAGCTTACGGAGTAAGGTAAATGTCCCAGTTGAAGGAGATGAAAGGTGAAGTAGATGAAAGGTGCTTTTTTAGGAGAATGCAAAAGTGACTTAGGAAATTGAAATAAAAAGAAGTAGAGAGCACCTGGCTGGCTCAGTCAGAGAGCATGCAACTCTTGATCACAGGGTCGTGAGTTCGAGCCCTATGTTGGGTACAGAGACTTAATATATAAATAAATAACTTTTTTAAAAAAGGGAGAAGTAGAACTTAAAACAGAGACAGTTCAAATGGAGAAACTTATCCAAAACATAACAAATAAGTAGGTTTGGGCTTATCAGGGTTTTTCTTCCTTCCATACTACGGCATCAGCCATCCCTTTTTCTTTGTAGTCTTCTGATCTATCACCCACTTGATGTCCACAGTGACTGTACCCTAACGGGCTAGTTGTATATAGTAAAGGGACAACCGGGCCCAATGTTTGTGTATAAGACACGCAAACACAAACACCTGCATGCTCATGATTGGGTTATTTTCAGGAAACTTCGAAATGTGAATATGAGTAACGATCTGTTTGATCTTAATTATTGTGCTGCACTCCATCGAGAACACACAGAAATGGGAAGGGAGATCTTTATCTAACTTAATAAAGAGGCATGTATGAAAGAATCCAGAAAAACGACTGCCTAGGTCTAGAGAAATATTCAGAGCTACGGCTGTATACTACAGTCAGTATGGCTGCAGAAGGTTCTCATCCCCTCCTCCTGTGAATGTGTCCTCCCAGGAGGGATGTGGGAAATCCCATCAAACTGCAGCCATGTTCTCCAGGTATCAATCTTAGGGATCAAAGACAACTCAAACAACTGAGTGTTTCTAAAATACTAGAAGTTTCCATAAGAAACAAAGTTCCTAAAAAAGAATGACTTGAATGGCAGACTGCCCCCTCACACTCCAGACTCGGCTACCCATTGACTCCTTAGCACCTCGGCCTGGATGTCTACAGGCATCTCACACTTTGCCATCCAAACACAACTCTTTATTTGCTGCAATTCCCCACCGCCCCCCTCCACCACAAATTGCCCCCTCCCTATCTTCCATATCTAGTCACACAACACATCCTTTCCATTATGGGCTCCAAAGCCCAACAGTCATCCTTGATCCATCTCCTTCCCTTATCCAATCTGTACCAACCTAGTCACAAGTCCCATTGAGCCTTCAAAACATTACTCAAATCTGATCACTTCCCACCAGCCCCTCTGGGCCATCTGGGAGAACCCTTGTGTCTTTTCACTGATCACAAATTTTCTCCTTTACCCATACAGCAACCAGAGGGATCTTTTAACCTTATCCATCAGGCCATGCCAGCCCTTTGCTTGAAAGCTATTTCTCTAAGAACAAAATATTAAGCTCTTTCTATGGTCTATACCCCCACACGACCCAGGTCCTGCCCTCCAACCATGCCCACTGCCAGCCACAACAGCCTTCTCCCAGCTCCACAACACACCCACCTGTTGTCAGCCAGGGGCCTTCTCAATTAGTTCTTTCCTCTGCCAGAAAAAGCTCTTCCCCACCACCATCATTGAGGCTTAGCTCAAATATCCTTCCTTTCTTCCTTCGCCCCTCCTCCCTCCCCCCTCCCTTATGTAAGACCTCACTTTTTTCTTTCTGCACAGAGATAGGAAGAGGGCTGACCCCTGTTGGTCTGTGTGCCATGGACCCTGCTGTTTTCTCCACCAGCAGATCCCGAGTGCCCATCCATAGGTAGGTTTATTAGAACACAGAGGCTGTACATGTTTGTGCATTTAACAGAGGCACAGAAAAGGAAAAGAAAAGCTACACACATTTCTTTAGGTGGAGACAGCAGGTTTTTATTCTCCTTGGATGTAACTGTATTATTATCTGGTATACAGGTAGAGCTTTTCACCCTAGGATCTTATGCTTTCAGACTGCAAAGGAAATAAAACTGTCAGAATCTTCAGCCCTGGAGCCGGTAACCTGTTGTCTGTGGAGATGAAAGGAGGAGCCTGTTATCAAAGAGAGCCTCTCTGCGTGGGCTCCCAGTCACCAGAGGGGTTTCTTGTCATTCTGCCTCAAGGGGTACACAATGGAGGGCTTGGAGGTGGGGAAGGAAGTCAAACAAAAGCACTCCAGGCCTTTGGGCTTGGAGTTCAAGATTAAATTCAGGAAGAAAAGGCAGAGGGGGGCTGATGACGGATCTAGGGCCAGCACAGACGACAAGCATTCACCTGCCACCACCTCTGCTTGCCCTGGGAACCCCAGTTTCTGATCCCAGGTGGCAGGACCCTGTGAGGCAGTAGCTTTTATCTGGGGAGGCTCATAGGGGCCTATCATTTCATTTCTTTCCAGAAAGTAACCCACATCTTCAGAGCTCTGACTCCAGCTTCCTTTTCATGTCTTAAGTCTTTTCTTTGAGGATCAAGGGTTATGGTATCTAGCCAAACTAGAAAAAAAGGAAAGGCACACCCCACATGTTTCCACTCCTACCACTAGGCATATATTTCAGGAAGGTCTATCTCCAAACTGCCAAGAAATTGCTAGCTCAGGGTGGCACTGAGCGAAGCCTCTTACAGAAAGTCAAGCTTGTCCAGGCTGCCGAGGTAGGGGGAGGACTTGGTAGGACTATTTGAAGCAACACTCTGGGCCTCTGAACTCCATGTTCAAAGGCTGGGCTACATTCTGACGGTGGTCATCCTTACATGGCTCTGTATGTGGGTTAAAATTTACGGAAGTATACACCAAAACCAACACCAACAAAATCCTCATGGTTCAGTGGTTTTTAAAATGCCCTGACTAGAAAGCAGGTGATCTCAGACTTTGCAACCAGCTAAATTATAACACGTCCTAAATCTCACCCTACGCATCTAGCCCTTCATGATGGAGCCCTCCTTGGGAGGTGATAAATATAACATGGGAGATTGTGTGCAAATGTGCAAAGGTATTAAATCCAAGTACGTGGGGGTTACAGTTTGCATGCTTACTAGAGCGTATACGTATGACCAGAGTCTTTGCAAGGCTGTGTGCCATCAACGTCTACCTACTTCTGCCATCATACAAACTATGTGCAGCAAAGAAGCATTTCAGAAAACTCTTGTGAAGTCGAATCCTAAAAATTAGGAGGCCAGGGGTTGTGATCCGGAATCTGAAGATGGCTGACTGATTATAATCTAATAGCTGGGTTTCAGTGGGCCGAGCCAAGGCACATTGACCAGACGAGGGCCATCCAAGTCTTCCACGATAAGAGCAACGACAGGAACAGCCAGAAACAGTGTATACCTACAGAAACAGGCTTCATCTCACTTCATCATAGAGACTATCCCCAACAAGCATCGTTCAACTCTGAATAAATTACTTTGCCTCCTCAAAGTTTTCCATGTACACATCTGTTAAAATGAAAGAGGTTCCTGAGTTATTATGAGGAGTGGGCAAGGATCATTTCATTCTATGAAGAATGCTCAGAGCACTCCCTGCACACAGTAATAAGCAGCTAGTCCGTTTGCTAGCAGCACTGGTTGCACGAATAACAGCCCTAACTGTATGGCTGGTGGGGCTAACTAGCAGGTGTAAACCCCTTCTTTGAGGTCTCTCCAACCCCCTGCTTGCTAGTTTTCACCCCTCACTGCACATTCCACTTGCTTGCAATGATTTTTAAGAATGTGGAGGCCAGGCTCCAACCTTAGCTTGTCTGATCTAATTTGGAAACAAGTCATTTAGCATTTAGCATTTCCTAAAGTTCTTCAGGTCATTCTAATGTCTGGCCAGGGTTGACAATCACTGAGCTACAAAACACAAATGAGTGTACTTCAGAATTCAGGCTGCACCTCATTTTCCAGAAATAAAACATAACAGACGGAATTCAGGTTGCTGTTAATCAGGGGTCACCCCCACTGTTTCTAGTGAGAGATCGAACAACACGAGCACCACGTCAAAGGGGAATGTTGGTGGTGAGCTGATGGTCATGGAAGGATTCCCAGCCTCAAGAAGGCCACCAGGCCGCTCCCCCTGAGCACCTGCTCGGGTCCATAACAAAACTGAAGAGCACCATAGCCAGCTCACAGGCTGCCCGAGGGCTGGCACAGGCAATGCTGGGTGGAGAGCCTGCCCCCCAAGCCACGTGGGCTGTCCAACTTGTGTGGGTCTTCACAAGTCTTTTCAAAAATAATTTTTAGAGCCTACAGTTTCAGGACATTTTGCTCCTATAAACAGTGCTTGGTACATGTTGTCCTGCTGAACGTCTTGTTTCAAGGTAAAAAGGGGAAGTAAAAGAATAATCCTCCATCCCCAGAGTTTCCCCAAACCCCACTCAACTTAAACAACCAGAGGGAGTCTGTCAGTCCCTACACACACTTTAAAGGACCACAAGGGTCTGAGAGCAGGAAGCCTCCGGAAATTCCGAGGCGGAGACACAGCCTTGTTCCCCACCCAGTGAGGTGCCTGTCTTGGCAGGCTGTGGGCCTGGAGTGGAGAGGAGGTGGGGAACCTGGCCAACACGGAGGAGCTTGATGCCATGCCCACGTGAATCCAACAGAGACCAACACAGCTATAGAGGAGAAACTGCTAGAAGCACTGATGTGAAGGACTATTGAATAGAATTAGCCATGTGTTATAAATAGCAGCAGTCACTCTTCTGTGAGAGAGAATGGAAAGGAGCCCCAGGGTAAACATTTAATGGATTCAGGAAGATACCACTAATAGCACTGTCACTGGTGACAGAGGGTCGCCCAGGGGTGACAGAGGGAATACTGCAGACTGCAGAACCAAAGACCTGGGTTCAAATCTCAGTCGTATCTTTTATTCATTGAATGGTCTTGGGAATATCCCTTAATTTCCATGAGGCTTAATGTCCTCACTTGCAAGACGAGGACATTAATAACCGCAGTGACGGGGTTGTTGAATGCGTAAGGCACTCAGCACGCTGCCCACCTAGCACCTAGATAGTAAATGCTCATCTCCTATTCTCTGATCTCATCATTTATATTCAATTTAATAATTTTCTTTATTTTTGAGGAAATTAAAGAGAATCCTGAGGCCAGGGGAATAGTTTATCATAGTAAGGATGAATATTAATATAAAATAATGATTTGATATTTTCGATTACTTTCTGATTCTCTCTCTGATCTGTCTTCAGAAATATATAAAAATTTTCCCCCAATTGTATGAAATACCTTTGCCAATGTGCAAATGAATTTACAGAACCTTTGCGGCCTAAAATTTATTCTTGACTCGTAAGTCTTGCATTAGCAAATCTATTTTTGCCTGAATTGGTCCCTGAAGAATAAAAATGTTTTAATTCTAATCCCTGTTATAGAAACCATAATGTGCATTAGTGTCAATGTCAAAAAAGCCGCCTCTACACTCTGTCAATTTTGATCAAACAGCAGCAGCTCTTTTCAGAGTCTTTCTTTGGCCCCTTTGAAAATCATACTCATCAGCGACTGAAATCCTTCCCTTTTTCACTTAGCAGCAACCGTTTCACACGGGCTTCTGGTTACCTACAACACCATCATATGGCTGCACCCTCCCCCCGGAGTCTGGGCCTCTGATAAGACACTGCCGATGAAGGAGTCACTGTTGAAGGCAACACTGCAACCCCAGCTTTGTCCCTGCCAACAAATTATGGTAATGCCACACTTTCCACCGTTAACTATGGGTTACATTTCTCTAAGAGGCAGCTGTCAGCGCACACCAGCCGTGGTTAACAATGAGGAGTTTGTGTGCTGAGTCAATGTCTCCAATAGCTCCATTTATTGTAATTAACGCAGCCCCAAAGACACTGTAATGGAGGAAAATTGCTTGCCTCGCTTTATTTAAGATTTAATAAAATTATTTTACACTGAATTAAGACAAATGGCCTTATTAATTATCAATACTTAAATACATTTACAAAAATGCCTTTCAAAAAAAAAAATCTTGAATGTTTACTTAACCAGTTAGCAAAGGCACAAACATCCTGAAAATACTTTCTTGATGCTAAATGATAAAAATGAGCATTCCAGACACCGAAAAACATATCCAAATTAAACTGTTTTCAAGTACGATTTAGAAAGTGGTTTCCATTTCTAATAAATTTTAAAAGAGAATCAATGCTCTTCTCTTTGTATTTCAGGCTCAAAAACACTGCTTTGTTTTATAGTACATCTCTCTCTTTTTTTTTCATGAAATCTAAAGATACATTTTAGGATGTCAAGGGCACCTTTGTAGATGGAAATTACCCTTGGAATCAAATGATCAGTGCACCACTGCTATAATACCAACCTAAATATAAATATGAACTTATTGCCAAATTAGCTCAGAGATTCATCATAATCATATATGATCTTATCCAGGTAGGAACGGTGTATCAAAGAGAGAATCTGCTGGGCTTCTGTTTCATTCCATTAGATTTTCCTCCCAAAGTCATTTCTACAGTCAACTGATCTGCCTGTGTAACTCTAACACACCCATTACAGAGCAGCCCCAGCCCCGCATTGCGCAAGGCTCTAACAAGCAGCCAGGTAGGTTTTCTTCTATCAGGACATAGCCACGGTGAGAACGGACGCTTCCCATCACATGCTTACTGCGTAGAACCCTCCCGATAACTAGAGTGGAAGACAAGCAGCATGCCGACAATTAAGAGGGAAACACAACAAGGCTGAAACAATCCGCACCTGCATTATCATCATCGATGGTTAGCACTGACGCTGATCTCAGCGCTGTGCTAAATATTCGCCAGCCCTCACCCTACTGAGTTCCTATGACAAGCATCTTACTACATCCATTTTACCGCAGAGGAAGCCGAGGCTCAGGAAGGTGAAGCGACCCGCACCATGTTGCACACAGCGAATCAGCATGAGATCCTGGATGTGGGCACCGCTGCTGGACTCCCTGCCTTGCCCAGAGACTCCGGACCGGGGACCACAGCATGCTCGGGGATACTGAGCCCTTTGGCTCCCAAGGCACCTCAGGCTGAGCAGTCTGGGGCCACTCAGGGTTGGCCTAGGGAGAGAGGGTTTGAGCTCTATGAGCAACGTCTGGCATCCGCCAGCTAGATGGGACCTCAAGCAAAGTGCCACTCCGCCAGCTAGATGGGACCTCAAGCAAAGTGCCACTCCCCTGGCCCCACCCAAGGGCAAGGGGCCTGTGGGCCACTGAAGAAGCTAATGTCCTGGGAGCCCAAGGAGCCAGCATAGCACTGGGTAGGAGGGGGGCAAGGGGACAAGTTAGGTGGGGCCCAGATCCCAGGGGCCACTCAGAACCTCTGGTTACCTCGGGTCCGTTTCTAGCTAATGCTCTACTTTAGTGGGTCCTGCTTAGCCACAGGATGGTACTCTGTGAGTGGGTGACCTTTCCACAGTCATCGTTAGTTTGAAATACCCGATATAAAAGGTTAGCCTGGATTAGAAATCCACTCACGTTATTGCAAAAGAAAATTCAACATTATATTTGTAAACTACAGAAAAGGAAGCTCTGCTTGATCCCTTAAATAAAATGGAATCAACATTTGCTGTTGATAAACAATTGATGCAAATTTTTGGAGGGTAGTGTGGTAGGCTGGGTAATGCCCCCACCCCCAGAGGTTACCCACATTTTAATCCCAGAACCTGTGAATATGTGACCTTACATATTCCCAAAAGGGACGCTGCAGATGTGATTAAGGTAGGATCCTGAGATGAGAAGATGACCCTTGATTATCTGGGTGGGCCCAATATAATCACTAGAGTCCTTATAAAAGAAAGACAGGAGGGTCAGGCTTAGGAGACATGATAATGAGAGAGGTAGGTGGGATGTGCTTTGAAGACAGAAGGAGAGGCCATGAGTCAAGGAATGTTGGCAGCCTCTAGAAGCTGGAAAAGGCAAGGAACACATTTTCCCCTAGAATCTTCTGAGGCAATGCCATCCTGCCAACACCTTGATCTGAGCCCCTTTCAGACCCATTTTAGATCAACTGTAAGATAATGAATTTGTGTTGTGTTAGGCTACTAAATTTGTGGTAAATTGTTAAAGCAGGAACAGGGAATTAACACAGCTCTTAAAATGATTTCACATTTTAAAAACCACCCCTTTCTGTGAATAAAGTTTCCTGTCAGTGGTAATTCTCAAGAACTTGGAAGACATTTTCATCAAAAAGTTCTATATAGGGAATTGGAAGAAGTCTGAAAACTAGCTCATCACTCTCAATGATAAATTTGAAACGTTTCTATTTGTAACTTTTCCATGACTTCCAAATTTAATGCCTTCCCTCATATTTGTATCTTGTTTTTCTAATAATTATACAATAAAAGGAAAATATAATGAATGCTTTCATCAAGCCTTGTCTAGATAACCCCCATCCTCACCAGTTGAGTTCAGTGTGCCATAAAAACATCATCATTGTCAAAGTATTTCAGGACTGGAAAAGTTTTGATACACTGCTCTATTTAACAAGCACACAGAACATCAATCAAATAGACGGCTGTCTTTGAAAAAGGGCTTCAGTCCAACCAAACTGCCATTGCTCTATGTCTGGAATTTCTCTTTGGCTTTGCTATCAGAGCCAGTATGGGTCACACCCCATCTCTCTCTCTCTCTCTCTCTCTCTCTCTCTCTCTCACACACACACACCCCATGTGATTTCAGAACAGGAAAATCACAACAGATAGACAGTCCACCCCCTCAACCTACAAAGGAAATAGCTGAATCAAAAAGGTCAAATAATTAGGCCAAGACCCAAGGCTGATTAGTAGCGAAGGTTAAGAATGGACTCAGGTTGCTGGTGTTCACTCCACAACATAACAATCTTACCACACGCCATGTGTTCACCCTAAATGATATTTTCGGGCTTGATCACCTTGCCTACTCTCCAAACTTAAGCTGGAATGACTTCTCTTAGGTCATCAAATTAGTTCTCCATAGTAAAGATATCTCATGATTGAGAGAATTAACAAAATGTATGCCTCAAACACAGATCATTCCCAAAGAGAATGGCTGCAGGGAGTTCACAGCCTCTCGAGGCTTGTACGCTAATTTAGATGTTCGAGTCTCAGCATGTTTTGTTGAAAAGAATACTTGTGAATCAACTTCCATAAATAAATCAGACGCATATGAAACGGTGCCCTGTGTAGAAAGGTACGTGAAATATCTGGGAAAGTGCAAGGGAAAAGGGGAAGTGGAAGGTGGGTGTGACGGGAAGGAATCAGAGGCAGGACTTCACTCATCAGCCTGCTCTATGCCAGGCCCTGTGCTCCGTGCTAGGGATACAGACATGAGTAAATAGATAGGATCCCTGTCACACTTTGTCAGTTTGGGCCACAATAACAAATTACCACGGACAGGGTGACTTAAACAATGTATACTGATTTCTCACAGTGCTGGAGGCTGGAAGTTTGAGATCAGTGTGCCAGGAGGGCTGGGTGCTGGCGAGGGCCTTCCTCCCAACTTGCAGATGGCCATGGTCTTGCCAATGCTCACGTGGTGGAAAGAGAGCTCTGGTCTCTTTCTCTTCTTACCAGGACACTAATCTCATCAGGGGGAGGGGGGGCTTCTACCCTCGTGACCTCATCTAAACCTGATTACCTCCCAAAGGGCCCACTTCCAAGTACCAGCCCATTAGGAGGGTTTCAACACATGGATTTTAGGGGGACACAAACTTTCAGTCCATAGCACAGGCCCTCTGAAGTTTGCAGTAAAAAAGGATGACAGACATTAAACAATGATTACGAAATAAGTATTTAGTTGAGATTGTGATTGTCTTATATGGTGTAAAGTATGGGGGGGGTATGAGAAGGAACAAAAACCCTAACCCCAAGGATGAGGAGTAGTAAAGGACAAAGAGCATTCCAGGCAGATGGAAGGCCTGGAATGGTGACTTGATGGCCTAAGTCAGTGAAGAACCAAGAGAAGACTGTACCAGACGCACCTTTGCAATGAGGTCAGGCACAGCTCCATGTAGACGATTCTCCCCAGCTATGTCTCAAAGAAAACAGGGGCCGGTGCCCTCAGCCAGAGGACCGCTGCCTGCACAGGGGGTGTGGTACTCGGAGGTGGGCATGGCATCAGCATATCCCTACACAATGGCAAATCCAAATTAAAGATGTCCTCGTGACCTTGAAATCAAGATCAGAAGATGAAGTCTCATTTAAGAGGCAAAGGGAAGTTGTGCGAAGATGCCAAGGGCTTTGGGGCACATCTGCAAGGAGTTTATGTGTGTCCGGAACACTAAGGTTCCCATGCATCCTCCCAGCAGCCCCCACCTCCGACCCCATCAACCATGGGAGATCAGCAGGGCAGAGCAAGGATTCCCCCTTGAGCAGGAAGGAAACTGAGCCCAAGATCACATGGCGGGGATGTGTCAGAGCTGGGACTTCATGGGAACCCCAGTCCATACTGTCTCAGGGCTCTGTGCACCAGACTGGAGGGGTTCCTGTGGCCACAGCATGTGAGCCTGGAGCCAGAATCTAGATGGAAGAAGTACATGAGGACAAGAGGGGGAAACACCGT
This sequence comes from Ailuropoda melanoleuca, assembly GCF_002007445.2. NCBI lineage: Eukaryota > Metazoa > Chordata > Mammalia > Carnivora > Ursidae > Ailuropoda > Ailuropoda melanoleuca. Next base: position 93,087,653 of record NC_048227.1, on the reverse strand, counting down.
GGGAAAGTCATCAGCGGTCGCTGGTGGGAAAACACCTCTTGCTGGGTAATGGATCGGCACTTGCTTGAAGGTCCGTGTCAAAGCATACATATTTTTAAATGGATAAAAAAAAAAACCTTTTGTGTTTTTAGCTCCCTCCCCCACTGGATGGCATAGCCTGAGGCCACTGGTAAAGGAGCGTCTGTATCTTCTATATTGTAAATGAAGCAGTCTTATGTTTGACAGAAAAATTACTTGTCACTTGTCAATTCCCTTCATGCTTTAGGGAAATGAGTATGAAGGAATATTCTATGGGGTGTTTCAGCTAAACTGCACCGAAATGATATGCATGTGAAAAAGAGATTTGAAGAGTTGCTCGTAAATGCTGATGTGATTTAGAAAGTGTGTGGGTGAAATGAGTCTGATGGCAAAGTTGGTCCGACACAGACGTCATGGTGCGCACAGAACTATCCCATCTGGGATTATACTTTCAGGCACACTTTCAAGTAACACAAGGAAGAGATCATAGTTTCTTCTTTATTAGGTCTTCGAAGGTCAAAGAAGATTTTTAATAGAGCAGCAGAAATTACTGAAATCATTCAGAGCAGTAATCCTCACAAAATTAGCTAGCAATCTAACATATGAGCTTGGCAGTGTTTATTAAAAAGAGTGAGTTTCAATAATTCATCACCTCTCCTTTTCTATCATCTCTCTGGTACTATTTTGTATCAGATTTAATAGGATTTCGATGAGATTTTGTGTCATAGAACGATAATATTGGAAGATAAAAGAGGATTCTTATAGCTCCATATGTTACTCCGTAGGCACAAACACACACAGACACACACGCACACACACACACACACACACACACACACACCCGCGAACACAAAAAGGCCAAACAAATAGGTGCTTAAAAATCAGAAAATCCTTGCCAAAGAGAAGCTGAAGGTACAGGGAAAAGAATGCAGGGGAAAGAATGTGGGCTTTGCAGCAAAAGAGTCCAAAGAAGCAATCCACTTACTGGATGTGACCTTGAGCAAGGTCTTAAAGTTTCGAAGTGTTAGTTTCTCCATAGGTAAAGCAGGAAGACTAAAACTTACCTCACAGAATTGGGGGGGGATTAGAATTAACCTTTATAAACTGCCTGGCACACATACAATAAAGTGTAGCTCTTATGATTATATTTAAAACAGAGCCAATTTAAAGCCATGGCGCATTAAATAAAACTTCTTCCAAGTGATCACATACATAAACATCAGTCCCAGGCACTGAAATATATGCATCCCTCATTATGCACTAGAATGGCCTGTCACTGTCTTCCTCCACATTTTTCAGGATTTATGATGGGAGGTTATACCTGGGCATGAATGAAATGTAATTTTTAAAACCCTGGCAGGATTTGGGTATTCCTATGCTTTTATTATTATTCTGAAAGACAAAGCGCACTGGAGGTCATAAAAACTCTTTAGCACATAGTAGATCGGTTTCTTCTCTAGCAAAGTCTTAATTCGGCCTTTCAACAAAATGAGTTGGGGGCGTTGCTTTCCTACACCCAGGAAAAGGAGTCCTTCCTAAAAGTCTGACTGCCTTGAATTCATCATACATCTGGAAAAATAATGTCTTATAAAGTCTCAGTGAGTCACTCACTTTCCTGAACCACTAAAAGTTGGAGTTGGAGGGCAAAGGCAGATAGTCCTGTAGCAAAGGCCAGTGCAAGCTCTGCTGGAAGAAAACCAGAGTTCGTTTTGCATCAAAACAAACAGACAGTTTTATCCTGGTTTTCATACTCATGGATTCCAAATATATCTGAGCCTCCTTAACGTCAACTTGTTTGTTGGAAAATTGCTTCTTAATAAAAAAAAAAAAGTTTTCTCCAACAGCAGAAAACATCAATCAGATGAATCTATGCCTACCCAAAATAATGTAACTGTCATGGTGCACCAAGAGAGCATGAGCTCATCGAAGACAGAGCTTTCCGTCTAAAGAGTTGTCCGAAGTGGGATGGGGGCTCAGAGCAGCGAGCAGTGGCAGCGAAGAAGCTGCGGATGAGGCCTGGCTGAGACTTCAAGGATATGCCTTTGCTGAATGGAAGGAGGTACCTAGCGACCTCCCCGCCTTTCTTCCAATTCTCAGATTCCCTGAACACCTCTTACAGCACAAGCAAATGAAACTGCTCATCTCTTAAAAAGCCCTCATTTATCAAGCACATTTCAGTCATATGAGTAAGTGTGAATAATACGAATAGGGACATCGGTGACATCACAAAGACATTTTAACACGCACATGACTCTTACTAACAGAATCTGACAAATGAAATGGCATTTATATATAAAACATATGTATATATATATATATAAAATACTTCAACACTGCCTTAAAAAAAGGTAGACTGGGGAAGGGAAAGCCAGTTAATGCAACAGGCTTTGTCTAAGGAGTCTGTGCTTCTAGAGTAACTTCATGCAAGGCAGATGGCCTAAGTGTCATAGGTTTTTCTCTATTGTGAATGCATGGCAATCATGTCCTAATGTAGCCCAGTGAAGTGGTAGGAGCTGGGGTTCCACGATGATGACAGAGTCTAATTTCAGGACACAAGGATTGACGTTAGAGTTGAGTACAGGAGAATCAAAGGATCCTTGTGAAGGATTTTGTAGCTAAGGTTGTACAAGAGAAGCCAATGACCAGAGGACAAGAAGAACAAGGACAGACTGGTTAAATCAGAAGCTTTCAGACTCAAGCAAAGGCACTACAAACCTAAACAAAACCAAAAACCAAACCATGCTCCGTGAAGGCCGTAAAAAGATAAATCATAGGAGAGTATGTGAATGCTTTTTTACGTAACCAAGAATAATTGCAGAAACCACTCAGCAATGGAGAAAATCTATTTCGTGATAGTGCAAAGGGGCACTGGAGCAAAAATAACTTGTAAGGATTATAAAAATAATAATGTAGGGTTATAAATAATACGAGAAATTGAATATGCTAATGGAATCGTGCTGATGAAAGCTGGAAACAGAATTAGGTTAGACTAGCTAATAGAAATATGAAGCAGTGGAAAATGGATTTTTAGGTAGGGAGCCCTTGATCCTTGCCTGAGGCACAAGGAAACAGGGAAAGGAACGAATATTTATGTGCCCATCATGAATCTGGCATTAGGAAAATCATTACATGTAACTCTCTCATTCAGTGGTCAAGTAGATACTGTTTTCTCATTTTGTAGATGAGGAAATGACCCCCAGAGAGGTCAAAAATCCTTCCCACGAAGGAACAACTAGCCGACGGCAGGCAGGGCTGGTATGTTTCCAGAGCCCCCTGCAGGCTTCCCCTTTCTACTCCAACCCGCCACACACGACTGGTTCTTCTGCCTGTGTCACAGCAATAATTCAATAATACCAGGGATTTTGAAAAGACTTTCAAATTAGTGGAAAAAGTAAGGTTTGGGGCCCATTGTTAAGTTTCTAAAAGTATGTTATTTTACTTTTCATTGATCACATGAAATAACCCATGTTTGTCACGAGACAAAGTAGGGAAGGATTTTAAAACTTCCTTTATATATCACACTTAGATTCTAAAGTTCTAAAGTTATATAAATAATGTCATGTAAAGCAGTGCATATAAGAGATATAATGTCATGTAAAGCAGTGCATATAAGAGATATTAGTCTAGGGAAGATATGGGACTTGATTGAAGACATTCATTCTCTTTCTAGCTAAGTTCTATGCATATGCCCAAGAACAGATAAGTCAAGCTTCCAAAAGATGGTTTTTATCTAAAAACCTAGTGTTTTATAACCACTTTCCACCCATCCAAATTTTAGCCACTCAAGCCCCATTTTACTTCTTTCCCTAAGTCTGTTTTTGAAAACTCTAGGCCATGCTCATTTGTCCCTTCTCTGAATTTCCACTATAAGAGAGGGAGATATATATATAATTTTTATTAAATTTTTTTTTCCAACATGGAGTGAAAGGTCTATACTGGTCCTGGATAGCAAATCGAATTTGACTGCTGCATGTTCCATTTCACTTTGGCGTAGATCCAGCTAGTCTAACCACCAAGTGTTCTCTCTCTTTACATCCTCTATACTAAAAATAAGAAGTAAATGACTTCCCCTCAAAAACCAAGAAGTTTAAGAAAATAACCAACTCCTTCCCCCTCCATACCTCTAATCACAGAATTAGGAACCATACTGAAAATTCAGTGCTCAATTCCTTTCTATGGGGAGTCCTTCCAAAGTTTTAAATACCATGACCCATACCCCAAAACACACTTGAAAGACAATTTCAAAAGTGGGTCCTGCTGTGACCTGACTCCAGGAATCATTCTGAGCACCTATTCCAATCACTAATGTTACCAAAAAAAATCACTTAAATACCAGCAGAGAGAGCTGTATTGGGGCCAAATTCTTCCAAGAGCAATCATCCTTCAAAGTGCCACCCCAAAGAGAGTCTTCCAAGTACCCTATGTACCACCTGTTCTTTATCAAGACATCCAAATGGTGTTTGCAAGTAGAGGCCAAATTAATGTTTAAAGTTTAAAGCCAACATAACATTCACAATCGTGACCTAACATATTTCTAGATCTAAATATTGCCAAGTACAAAATAGCATCTTTTAATTCAGTTTATCTTGATTTTAAATCTTTTATGAATAAAGCAACAATATACATCCTGTGAACCAAATTCATAAATATTTTGCTTAGCACTCACAGAGAAAATACCCATTAGCCTTTTGGAACCCTCTTGGTTTTGCACGTTGAAGCACTGGGTGCTGAGGGAAAAACAAGAGGAGCCAGAGAAAAGATTAATGACCCGTTTCACTGCCCAGGAAACTGGACTCTAGAACATCTTATTCTGTCCGGTTACGATTCCTTCCTTTGCTATGAATATTAATTGTGACATTTTCAGAAACAGCTGAGGATAAGTGCAAATTCATGTAGCAACACCTAACACTCCCACCCAATCCTTGCAGCGTGCTTTCAACAACCTCAGAAGTCAGTGAGCAAGTGTGCTTTATGCGGTGTCATTCCACAACATGGCTGCAAGTAAACACCACTCTTTACAATTAATATGTACTTGAGTTTCTCCATTTTTACTGGATTCTCATCTGGTGAGTATCCTACCCACCTGTGGTTTCTCAACCACTAGCCATCCAGGCCTGGGTCAGACAGAAAAAAGAAATAAAGGCAGAGAGGCCTTGCTATCCTTCTTCCTCTTAAAGCATCGAGGAAATCTGTAAGGGGTAAGAGCTCCTCCAGGGCACCTGGAATCTGGGACCTGGCTTAACCATTAGCAAGCTCTACGATATTGGTCACATCACATAGCTTCACTGAGCCTCACCTCCTTCATAGGCAAAGTCAGGGTTAAGATGAATATTACAAGCAACTAAACTCATGGTGTAAACGCTCCGCCATGAGCCCTGTACTTCTTCGGCACCTGCCCGCAGCCGTCTAATTAAACTTACCAAACTGCATTAATTGACTGACTGACTGACAGACTGACTATAAATTCAGAGGTAGGACTAGCAACCCATGTTGGCAGAACTTACAGCAGAAGTAATAGTTAAGCCATGCCTAAAAGGCTGGACGTGATTCAACTCAGATGTGATAAAGGGAAAGGCATTTGCAGCAGGGGAACGGCAAAAGCAATCAGCATGATGGGCAGCGCCCGTTTGGCCTGGATGGGTCCCGGGGGAACATCTTATGCACTGCAAGAGATAAAATTGTAAAGGAAAGATGAACATAATAGTATCTGCAGCTGTCCTTTGAGCATTCTTATAATTTGTCATGGACCTGGGTGTGAAAATTTACAATCGAAGCCAAGTTCTGTTCACCAATTTCAAGGTTCTCCTAATCATGCTCCTTGTAGAAATGATCAAAACCTCCCCAAATATAACATGACTTACGACTATACCTACATTCTGTCCTTCAAATATGAAAAAGCATACGTATATATACACACACATATATACGTAGCACAGAGTTCTCACTGTCAGTGTTTCTCCAATCATCCAATTGTAAGACATTATTCACTATAAAATGTTATCTCCGGGGATCAAAAAAGGAGGAAAAGGAGAAAGTCAGGGATTTGACCACAGTCATGATTTTAGATCCCAACTCACAATCAGCTCTGGTATGAAGACCAACCTGAAATGTAACTTAGGGCAAGTTTATACCCGTCATTCTTCTAATCAGTTCAAAGGCAGTGCTCCTGACAGAGTTGAGTGAGTAGCTTATGTATAAATACTTGATTCACCTAGATAATCCCTGATATTTCAGCAGAGGTTACATGGGGGAGCCCGCCCCCCAAGTCTCATCCCATATCTCAAGGTGCTGGCTATGCCTCGGCCACTTACATGACTAAAGGAAGAGCCGCTGTTAACTGACATTACAGTTACAGCCCTGTGAGTCAATCTCAGGGCTGGCGGCTTCCTAGGGATACACCCTAGTTTATATATCCCTTGATTATAATGCACAATATTACGCTCATGGTTTGGTTCTGGCTTTGTTTATGTTTACTATGTTTACCTTACATAATGATAATCAAAAGACATTTTTCAAAGCTATACATAATTTTGCTAGCTTGTAGAAAGCTGGAGTTTCCCCCTAAATACACAGGGAGAAACGTTTCACCTGTCGAATGATGTTTTTGCCAGATCTGAATGCTGCCCTGGGTGCTGCCAGTTCCAGGCCGTGCGCGTGTGCACGTCACACAACAGCCCCGTGCCTGCGGTGGGACCTGTGGGCTCGGCCCAGGGGCACACACCCTGCCCAGCACTCCAGCTCACCTCCTTGTCTCCGAGAATCATCTTCTCTCCTGAAGTCATAGGATCCCTAGTGAACAGAACTGAGGTGAAAAACACACAGATTTCTCTACCTGTGCGTATGTCACAGATGAAACTGGACTCTGCCAACACTGCTTCCAGACTCAAGTTCCCACCTGCCTCGGATTCCTCTTCACTTCTGGATGGAAACTCCCACTTAATTGTCTTAGTTACCTGGCTCTGAGGCTCCAAATAGACCCTCATCACATGAGCAGAGACCTTCCCAGAAGGTGGCATATTCCTGCTCTGCTGCCTGTCCCCACGGGCCTTCCTTCCCTACCTCACCTTCCCAAAAAGTGGTTATGTCTTGAGCTAGGATGCTCTTGTGCTGCTGTGGGGGCATGAATTCCTCCCTGGGGCACAGATCTGTGCTCTGGGGCTCACAGCTGATTGCTGGAGCACCGTGAAAAAGGAGAACGAACAAATAAATCCTACCTACCATAAGGCAGGTGGGCTATAAAAAGGACACCGCCAAGCGCTCTGTGCCAAAACCTGGGAAGGCCGCTCATGGGGAATTATCACTGGAATGACTGATGCCAACCACAATGCCAAAATATTTCAATAGTAGAGGCTACTAAAATATGTTCTCACCTTTAATGTCTGCCCTCTTCACCAGGTGTTACCCATTACACTGTGATCTATGCACCCACATATCAACTTCAACTAATCAGGAGAAGGACCTTTCATCTCCCACCAGTCTTGCTCCTTCTCCTCCTTAATATTTACATTCCAGTGCCCCACGCGTCTAAAATTTTATGACATTGACTTCTCCCAAAGCATGGTGATATTAAAATGATGATTTGGTCCTCAATGAATAACCTTTTCCCGAAAGGAAATACAAGGACAAAACCAGAATCATAACTAACATGTGAGACAGCACACCACAGTGCGAAGAGCACAGGTAACCATGAAGAAAAGCAGATTTAGACAAAGTTTAATTCTCAGTTCTGTAAATGGAGAAGAGAAAGAGTAGGCCAAGATCTTCTGAAGAAAATAGAACATCTTTCTGTCACTGTGCAATTTGTTGTCCTGAAATAGATCAGGCAAATTCCTCCCCAACCACATATTCACAATCACGTCCACTGTGACTGCAGTGGCCAAGCCCATCCCCTGATTCCGACACCCCACAGAACGGGCTCAGTAGGAGGGTTTTCCAGAACACCCCAGGGAAGGGTGCCAGGCCCCAGGTCAGGAGGCGGCCGACGGGCTGCACTTGTAATGCTCACTGCAATGTTTCCAAGTTGTGTTTCTATAATTCAGTCAAAGCCATCTCATTCTAAAGACTACAGGTTTGCTTCTGTCTTTAAATTTTTGTGTGTTTTTGACCATTTACATGCCGTGAGCTACCAGACTTAATCATGCAGGATATCTGGGAATAAAGATATTTGGTACCATGAGGCGAAGGTTGCACATTTTTGTCCTTATGTATCTAGCGGAATGGAAATCTCAAATGCCACATCAAGGTTCTGGGTATGAAGCGGGGAGTGTGGGGAGGAGGCCCTGGGAGCCAGAAGTACTGGCCAGTACGCAGCAGAGAGGTGTCCTCATTCGTTCAAGAGACGTTGACTAAAATCACGTGGCAGGCTCTGTCCTAGGTGACGTGCTTCCGATCCTCACGACCATGTCCCTGGTGAAGGACAGACGCAGGTTACCGGCAATCGTAACCAGGTATGAGAAGTGGAAGGTGGAGAAGCACAGAGGAGGACAGTCAACTCAGGCTTGGGAAGTCGGTCAGGGAAGGCTCCTCAGGAAAGTCATCTGTGCAACAATGACAAAGATGAGTAGGAATGAGAAGATACACAGGAGCTTGGTGAGAGAGAAGCATGTTCTGGGTGAAGGGAAGACAGTTCACTAGGCAGCGCCCTACCTCACATGCCCTGGCAGCAACTTCTGATGTTTCCAAGGCTCTGAATATTATGGTATTTCCTCAGATGAATGGATGAAGAAAAAAATGGACTTGGTTTACATAGTGATACACAGTGATATTTATCTCAGTAGAATCCCCGGGGTTGAAAATCCATAAGGTTGAGAACAGGGGCCTCAGTGTAACACAAACAAGACTGGACTCTTTTCCGGTACTGTCAGAGTTCAAACATACATTCAGATCCCGGACAGGCACCACAGGCCTCGGCAGCAGAAGGGTAAACAAGAGATTAGCATTTAACCAAACGCAACATGTGTTTTTAATGGACTCAGTATAATTTATCTATTCACACGGACTGTCGCTTTTTCCCAAAGGAAAAATCAGTGGTCTTTGTCCACATTTGTTTCCAAACATCTTAAACACAGTGGTCCTGACTCTGCTCTGCTTTAGGTCCTGTCTTAATTACAACCCTGGCATCTATCACAGATTCGTAACATGGGTCCAGTTAAAAACGTCCTTTTTGGAGAGAGATCAAAGAATCTGGTCACTGGTTTGCTTGATTCCTTTGCTGCTAATTAAATCAGTCCCAGCCATCATCCTATGCTTCCTCGTGTCTTGTATGAACAAGAGTAAAAAGCCATTGTTCAAAACCTTTCCCAGCCTCATGCAGCGTGTACCTCGCTCTCGAGGCCTTATCGTGGCCAGCTCCAAGATCAACACCACACGGTGAACACCAACCACTTCTGTCGCCTTGCTTGCTGGCCCCTAAGCAACCAGCCAGCGAGCCAGAGGGCTCTTCCTGGCTTCTGTTGGCGCCCGCCACACACGCCTCATCCCTGCACACATGAAGTTTTCAAAGATTCAGGAAAATCTGGGGCGCCTGGGTGGCACAGTCGTTAAGCGTCTGCCTTCGGCTCAGGGCGTGATCCCAGCGTTCTGGGATCGAGCCCCCACATCAGGCTCCTCCGCTAGGAGCCTGCTTCTCCCTCTCCCACTCCCCCTGCTTGTGTTCCCTCTCTCGCTGGCTGTCTCTGTCAAATAAATAAATAAAACCTTTAAAAAAAAAAAGATTCAGGAAAATCTGCACGAGCCCACATGTTCTGTAATCCTATTCCTGTTGTCTCCCCCACCCCAAGAAAACCTAGTCACAACCCCATTCTTATTTCTGTTGATTAAAATGATGATTTGGATCAACATTTACTGACCATGCAAGAACTCCACGCACCCGTTGGGTGGAAGTTGACCAAGAGCCTTCTTCGTATGGTTCCATTTACACACAATTATATGTGTCATTGCATAGGTACATACGCATGGAGATTTGCATGAGAGGGTATTCAACATGTCAACGTTCGTTCTTAGTAAATAAAGCAATATCTGTGAATGACTGATTTTAGGGGACTTCTACCTTTTTTCTTTATAAGGTTCTGTGAGGTTTGAATTGTTTCTATAATGGGAATGTTTTATTTTATTGTCAGTAAAAACCATAAATATATATGTACATATAAAAACTATAAATATGTACTTTTATATAAATATGTATTACATATTAATAAAAAACCATAAATATGTACATGTGTATAAATATTTACATATTTATAGGTTTGTTTATTTATTTATTGTTTGGGGTTTTGGTGCGTGTGTGTGTGTGTGTGTGTGTGTGTGTTTAGTAAAACAAACCAGGGTAATTGAAGGTGCAGCTGGCTAGACTGTCCTTGGACCACATTTCACAGGCAAACCATGCCAAAGGTCCATGACAATAACCATTCCTTGCTCAAGAGGTCCAGGAGGAGTTAGCCTAGCTTCAGGATGGTCCACAAGCTGAGCCCCGCTCTGCTCTCACTGCTCTGACCCCATCAAGCCGTCCAAACAAGGGTAGGAGGTCCTGAGCTGTCTTCTTCACAAGGATAAGTTCTGGAATGGCACGATGCCATTATTTATATGGTGGACTTCAAGGCCTAGGGGTCTGAGACTCTGCTTTACCTCCAGCCCAAGAATGTCCCAATGCCATGCAAGCTGCCCACGGAGCACCCATGGATGGATTCAGCTGGAAGATGTTGTTGGCTCCAACTGTGGCTCTGTCAAAGGCCTGTTCAGAGTGCGACAACAGGAACTGTGGTGGGGCCAGGTATTGGTTTAGAGTCCATGACACCAGCGGGGCCATGACTACTCTTCAGGAACAAGTCATCTCTTTTTACTGTTTTCCCTTTCCTGGCTCCTCTTGACTCCCACTGTCAACCTGGGGAATACACTTCCAGATGCCAACTGAGACTCTTCACAGAGCTCCAAGCATTACTGCAACTTTGGGGGTTGTTTTTTAATCCACTGGGTAAAGCACTGTATGTTGCCCTTTGGAATCATAATGAGGCCACCACTGTTGGGTGTTTATTTCCCTTAAAACACGGAAGTGTGGACTTTCTTAGATAGGTTGTCCTAACCCAGAAGCTTGTGCCAGGCTGGAGCAAGCATGCTTTTTTGGATTATTTGTTTTCCTTAAGCTAGAATGCACTGGTTTGTCTTGGACTCTGTTGTTGATCCTGCTTTTTTTAGTGTTGGTAAGGCTGGCTATGGCTTATGCATGAAAAGAAAGCAAATTCCTCAAGAATGGGAATAGCGGGACAGTCAGAGACTCTGGTCCAGGCTGCTGGTGTTCAAATGATGGCTCCACTATCAAATGGCTGTGAAGCCCCAGGCAAGTTGCTCAACTTCCCTGTGCCTCTGTTGCCTCATCAATACAATAGGAATACTAACAGTACCTGCATCATCGAGTTTATCAAAGTATACTTTTCAAAAAGTTAAAACACTCTTCTCATGTAAATATAAGTGAGCATAAATCAAATACTTCTTTCGCTCATTAACAAGGGAACCAATGGGTTGAGAACACTGGTTGACATAATATGTGGGCTAGTGTATATATATTTCCAAGTTCTGGAATTGTTTAACAGGTGGTTATGAAGACTAAATTAGTACATATATTTATGTGTATACACATGGATAATATATGTATATATGTATGTGTATATTTTAATTTATGTATATATTTAGTATATATACTATGCTGGGTAGAACAGTACCTAGCACATAATAAGCGCTATATAACTTTCACTATTATTATTACTTTGTAACTAAAATTAATTGTTCTTTCATTGTGCATCCATCAAAAAAGGCATTTTTTTGCTTGAATGTAAATTACCTAGAATGAATCTGAAATGTGGCAAGAGACGTTTCCAAGTGTCTATTAATATTGTCTTTCTTTTTTAACTAGAAGAGATACACTATTTTCCATTTCTTTGAAATGATTAATTCAATACTCAAGGAAAGTAGGTTATGCAGCTTATTCAGGAGATGAATTTTGAAACAAACTTTTTTTTTTCAAGTGCAGCCATATGTGGCCTTTAGCTTCTCAAAGCTTTCTACACTATTAAAGGATTATAATAATAATATTACCCAAAGTCTGGAAGTGAGCCCTTGTGCTTGGTTTAAATTTGAAAAAACACTTAGGGCACTCAAAATCCTTAATTATCAAGGATGGACAGAATAAATACCATACGGTCAAGGTCAGACAAGGCTCTGTTGTCTTCCTGCACCATTCAAACTCTCCAAAGCTAAGGGTTAAAGTCTGAACATATTCCAGGTATCTTCTAACAAGTAAAATATTTTGTTTGTGCTGGTCTTTATGCATGTGGTTTACTTTTTAAATTAAAAATACTCCCCTAAAAAGTATAGACAACTTAGTTTCATATGACCCTCAGGTTTTTTTCTGTGTTTTGTCTGGGTTAATCATTCTATTCCAGATAAGCGAACTTGTTGCCAAAAAGCTTGGCTTCCCACCCTTGTGTTACAGGGGTCACTCTGCCCATCTCTCTACTTATTTAATCCGTGGCAAATTTCAGAGTAGAGCTCTGTCCAGTAGCAGATCATAGAAAAGACTCAATTCATCTACACTGAATGAACCCACTGAGAAGTATTTATCCAAAAATCACTTCATGCTTTCCTATCAAACTTCTGTGAAGTGGATATTAACTGCAGATAATTGATTCAGAACAGTGTCTCTCTACGTTGGGGTAAAATCAGAGCCTCTGAAACTATTCATTAGAACAGTAAAAAAAATTAATGCTCTCTTTGGGTCAAAACAACTACTTTCCTCATAATATCTATATTTTCCACTTTGAAAAAGATGTAAACGGACCATCTGTGCCAGATAGACACCAATAGGACCTCCCAATTATCCTCACCTCTTGGTATTTATGTCCTTGTGTAATCCTCTCTCCTTGAATGTGGGCAGTATCTGTGACTTGTTTCTAACCAATCAAATATTGCAAAGGTGACAGGATGTCACTTCCATGATTACGTTACATAAAAAGTGTAACATCCACCTTGCTAGGCTATGCTCCTTTGCCAGCTTTGATGAAGCAAGCAGTAATGTCCATACATTGATTGCACACATCGGTATTTACCCAAGAGAAATGAAAACATAAGTTCTCCAAAAGACTTGTGTATGAGAATGGTCACAGTAGCCTTATTCACAATCACCCCAAACTGGAAGGAATACAGATGCCCATCAACAGGAGAATGGATACACAAATTGTGGTATATTCATAAACTGGAATACTACTCAGCAATAACAATAATTAGGGAAGCTGGCATAGCAAGAAACTCTGAGCGGTCTGTGGCCACCAAGTAGCAAGAACCTGAGGCTCTCAGTCCAACAGCCCACATGGATCTGAATCCAGCTAACACCTCTGTGAGCTTGGAAGTGAATCCTTCCCCAGGCAAGGCTCGAAAGGAGCCCACAGCCCCAGCCAACACCTGATTGCAGCCTTGTGAAATAGAAGACCCAGTTAAGCCATGGCCAGATTCCTGACCCACAAAAACCGTGCAATAATAAGTAGGTTGCTTTAAGCCACTAAATTTGTTGTCATTTTCTTATGCAGCAATAGATAATCAAAACACTATTCTAAAAGATGGGTCAGAGGTCGACATTTATGCTTTCAGTGATTGATGTCCAAGTAGACTTCCCATGCCAGATGGGCCCATGGCTGAAGAACAGTCTCCCAGCAAATAGTGGGCTACATCACTCAGGAGAGCCAATGACTGGCTAGTGAGTCACTAAGGATCACTGATCAGCCACTTCCCTTTGGAAAGTCTGGCTATCCTCTGAAGATGTTAATCCAAAGGCCTTTCAGTTTAAAATAATCTGCATGCTACGTGGCATGGGGTTAGATTTCTAGATACTCATTGCTGGGAGGGATCCGGACAACCATTTTTGCAATCCTCAAAATTAGTTTCACATGCATGATATTTCTGCCAGATGCGGAGTTAAGCCTTGTGGATAGAGAGCTGAATGACACCTACTTCCTGATCTTGAAAGGCTCTCAGCTAAGTAAGAAAGAGGGCATTTAAAAAAAGTAACATAAAATTTTAAAATGACTGACAGTATCAAATGTTAGAGAAGATATGGAGACCCTAGAACTCTCCTATGGTGCTTATGTGAATATAAAATGGTATAGCCACTTTGGAAAATGGGCAGTTCCTTATAAAGTAAAACAAGTTTCTATTCTATAACCCAGTGATTCCACACATAGGTATTTACCCAAGAGAAATGAAAACATATGTTCTCAGAAAGATTTATGTATGAGAATGTTCACAGTAGCCTTATTCACAATCACCCCAAACTGGAAAGAACACAGATGCCCATCAACAGAATGGATACACAAATTGTGGTATATTCATAAAATGGAATATTACTCAGCAGTGACAATGAATCAACCATCCATATGGTGGATATCAGTACATACAACACAGATGAATCTCAAAAATATTATGTTGAGCGAAACAAGTGATAGACAAAAAATATTCTGTAGTTCAATTTCAATGAGTTCAAGAACGGGCAGCCTTCATCTTGGGTGGCTGCAAATGACAGAGAAGGGGCATGAAGGAAATTTCTGGGCAGTGGAAACGTTTCACATCTTGACTGGGTAGACAGTTATACAGATGTGTGCACTTATCAAAACTCATCAAACTATACACTGAAGATACTGTACACTTCATGGTATGTAAGCTGCCTCAATTAAAATTAAAAGAATGAACTGAAAGCACAGACTTTAGGAATCAATCAGATCTGGATTCCTCCTGCACTTCTGAAATTCATTAACTGTGACTGAGAGCAAGTTATTTAATTCCTCTGAAACTTGGTTTCCTTACCTGTAATATAGGATAACGATGCCTAAGGTTTGTGTCTCCCAGGGTTGTTTTGAGGATGAAAAAGAGATAATATTTGTAGTGTATTTAGCCTAATGACTAGCACAGTGCACAATAAATGAACGTTATCAATCTTACTTTTAAAAAAACCACATGAAAGTATATATAAAGTGATGTCATATATAGAAAAAGAAGCATTTCTGCCTCAAGGACAAAGTGGACCAGAGAAAGCTATATATATGAGATGGTAGTATAAACGAGCCATTGAAATAGGATTTTACGAGGTGAAAGAAAGGTGGAGAAAAGCTAACTCCTCATCTTTTTTAACAAAAGTTACTCTGACCCTTCTAAGTTAGGCAGCTTTCGAGGGGCTCAAGATATCTGAAAATGCGTTAAATCAGCAAGTAGTTTCTAATTACATGCTTTACGCTGCATAGCATGCTGGATACTGTAAATGGGAGAAATAGCAAAACACAAAAATAAACCATAAATCTTATTGGATAATACTGGGAGTGTGGTTTGCTTCAGGTAAATGGAAAACCTAGCCAAATTACAAATGTATTTGAACCTGTAGGTCCACATGACATTGAGTCATGGCTATTGAGGTGTTTGGGGGCGATGATATGGTTTTAGACAAAGCTGGGTCTGGAATCTGGAGTGGACTCCCTACTTCGCCGAGTGGGCTTTTACATATCAGAGCCTCAGTTTTCTTACCCAAAAAATGCCTTAGAAGGTTAACTCGAAGAGCAAATGAGATAACCTGAGTAAAAGCATCTGGCAGGGACTAGGTCTAGTACAGTAGAGTACTTAGTGTAGCAGAGGCTTGAAAGATGTTCAGTCACTTTCCCATGGAAATAGCTACAGAAAAATTCAAAGACTTGAGTTAGAACGTAAACGTGGGAGAAGGGTGTCCTTTATGCACAAACTGTAATAGTCTTGATCACCGTCATTAAAAAATGAGTCCTTTTAAAGAAAATCTTACTTTTAGATTTCAAAGAGATCTGGATTTTCAGTCCTACAATAATTCCACCATAATGACCAGTATCTTCTGAGTTAGCCCAAGTTTCCAGTGGAAACTAAGTGATGCTGACATGCCTGGATTGCCTTTGGGATCTTACATAGTAAATGGAGCCACTCAGAAGGGAATGCTGCTTTTGTGGGCACCTGTCTCACTCCACATCTGCTCACTGTTTCTCCTCTGATCAGTCAAACCATTTTCAGAATATTTTATCTAAATAAGACACTTGATATAGACATTGCTTTTCTGAAATTTTAATCTGGGAAATGATGGTTGTTTATCTACAGGAATCTTCAGGTGCCTCAACCACACTCAAATTTAGGGTTTCAAAATTTCACTTCTGGCAATAATTACATAGGTGTGTTCTTTATTTCATTTAATATCTCTTTCCTGTGTTTTATTTAGCTTCTAGAACCACACTGAGTATGTCATCACCGCAACAGAGTGGTTTTTAAACTCTCTAAGTGCTACTCACCAATATTGCCACAGACCAGCCCTGTTATAAGAAGCCTCTTAAAATACACAGAATAGGGCCATGCTGTATTTGCTGCCTCCAAGGGTATGAATTAAGGCTAAGTGCAAGCATATGCCTACCGAGGACATAGTCTTGCACTTTTCAAACATATCAAATGCCCCAGCAAAATAAAGTACATGGTTTAAATAATATTCTCACTTTGTTAGGATAACCACAGATGAAGGGATGTGCAGATGGAAAAAAAATCCCCACAACCTTCCCTTAGGCTACTCCCACCTTTCAGAGGACCCATACCTCTTAGTTTCCTCATTCTTAACAAAGTAAACTGACAGACTCAACTCCTCGTGATCATGACCTCTATCTCCTTATTCTTCTCATTTGGGACAAGAAACGGAAACCACAGTTTTGGGGATAATAGGAACAGTTACATCTTGTAAATAAAATCATGTTGGCATAAGACAATTACAAATACTACACGCACGTGGCAGACTCCTCAAAACCTAGATGAAGAAGGATGGTTGCAAAGCCCCTTCTTGCCTACACAGCAAATTAACTGAGGTTTCTCTTGCCTTTTTTCTGGAAAATAATGAAAATAAATCTTCACTATTTTACTGATATTTTCCATATCCTATGACAAGCTTTAAATATCCTTTTCCTCAAATTTTCATTTAAATTCTAGTTAGTTAACATACAGTGTAATATTGGTTTCAGGAGTCGAATTCAGTGATTCATCGCTTACCTACAACACCCAGTGCTCATCACAAGCATCCTACTTAATGCCCATCCCCCATCTAGCCCATCCCCCACCACCTCCCCTCCAGCAACCCTCAGTTTGTTTTCGATAGTTAAAGTCTCTTATGGTTTGCTTCCTTCCCCTCCCACTTCTCCTATGTTCATCAGGTTTTAAACATCCTAAGCATGATTGCAAACGCATCGAGCAATGATCTGTGATGAACTCTGGATTTTGAATTGACTTGTGATTAACTTGCTACCATCATAGTATTATAGGGGTAGTTAAACAGAAAGCCACCATTCTTCTTACTCCGAGACTATGATTTCTTCTAGGTCGACCAAATAAAATAATTCAGAAAAACTGCTCAGATGCATATAGAAATATGACTGAGCTCTTTTGCCTCTTCACAGGAAAAGCTTGTAACAATTAGCTGTTTGTTCAAACATATGGTCAACAAAATCAGGCATCCCTGGGCAAATTATAACGCAGACCTGGGGAGAAAATGAGAAGTCCCTTAAAATTTAAAAAAAAATTTTTTAAAGATTATATTTATTTGTCAGAGAAAGAGAGAGAGAAAGAAAGAGCATAAGCAGGGGGAGCAGCAGGCAGAGGGAGAAGCAAGCTCCCCGCTAAGCAAGGAGCCCGATGCGGGACTCGATCCCAGGACTCTGGGATCATGACCTGAATTGAAGGCAGACGCTCAACCGACTGAGCCACACAGGCGTCCCCCTCAAAACTTTTAAATAGTAATTATCAAATAATAATAAAGTGGAACATAAAATACCAACAAAAAAAATCTTTCAATTTATTGCGATTTTCTTTTCCCTAGTTCCAAAGAACAGAATTTCTTTTCACAGATGGGAATTTGGACAGGATGAAATTCTGGCAGGAAAAAAATATATTATTTCAATAATTTCTTCTCTCTTTAAATGGTAAATTAATCATAAGAAAAGGAAATTATGCCAACAAACGCTGGTATGGGAATTTGTTTTATGGATACAAACTAATTACTGATGCCCTAAGAAAATTTCTAACTACATTTTTTGACATACCACTTAATAAGAGGTGATCTTCTGCTACGTTTTAAAAACATTTTCTTCACAAGTTATGAGAAAGACATTTTATCCTATTTCAAATCTCACTAGTCTGTATTTTTAAAAATCTATTAAAATATCAAGAAGAGGGGCACCGGGGGGCTCAGTCGTTAGCGTCTGCCTTCGGTTCAGGGCGTGATCCCAAAGTCCTGGGATCGAGCCCCACATCAGGCTCCTCCGCTAGGAGCCTGCTTCTTCCTCTCCCACTCCCCCTGCCTGTGTTCCTTCTCTCACTGGCTGTCTCTCTCTCTGTTAAATAAATAAATAAAATCTTTAAAAAAAATAAAAGAAAATATCGAGAAGAGCCACTATAATTTTACAGCTGTTTTTTCCTTTCAAAAGTTTCTTGGTCACTGAAGAAATTCAGTCAGGACTCGGAAGGCAGGGGTGGTCGGGCACAAAGGCAAGTTTTCATCAGCAAACAGCAGTGGGCACAGCTCAGCACAATAGGGACACACCGTTTGTGGCAGAGAAAGGGTAACCACAGAAGGGACAAGACGAGAGCGGGGAGCATACAGGGAGCTGGGGGCCAGTCTCTAGTGCTCCACGGGGGTGGGCCCAGAGCCGAAGACGGTCAGACTCCAAATACCCAAGAGCAACATCTGCTTCCTTTTGACGATGACCACTAGTACACGACCAGGAGTTAAAAGTTCCGCTTTCAGAACATCTATTGCCTCCTTTTGCACACAGAAGAGATGCGTTCTAGCAAACAAGGCCCTCCAGCTGAATGCATACGTCAAACCCCACTTTCCCACTCACAGTCCTTTTCAAACAGAGATGGGGTTGGTGGGGGGGGGGGGGGGGGGGGGGGGGGGAGCGTAGGCCCAGTGGTTGCGGCGTGATGACCAGAAACGGCATCTTAGCAGCGCGAGCACCGGACGCAAGCTCCTAGTTTCCCGCCCGGGACCACAGTGGTTTCCTGATCTCTGGAAATATCCCTTCCGTTTTGTCTCTTCTGCACTGTCCCTTCCCTTCACATCCCCGCCCCCCCACCACGGTAACCAGTCTCCGGTTATAGATGCTCTCTGTTTGAAATGGCTGAGTTTCCGTTTTGTGGCTTGACCCTGCCCCAGATGATGTTCCCCTCAATACCAAGCACCGTGAGCTTTGCCCCAAATGGGGAAGTGCGGTACTCTGGAAAAAGCCCTACATCTGGAGTTAGACGAACTAAGTTGAAATCTCTGCTCTATCACTTCCTGGCCCTGGGACCTCGGGCAAGTCAATTAGCCCCTTTTTACCTCCTCTGTGGAGTGGGAACAACAGGCCTCGCCACCTCCCCGGGGATTTGTGTGACAGCATCTGACGCCAAGACTCTCCGTCTGAACTACAGACCAGCACCACCTGGGAACTCCTTTAAAAAATCCGGGTCTGGGCTCCAACCCCAGGGAGTCTGATAATTCACCTCAAGTGTGATCCAAACTTTGGTAATTTTGAAAATCTCCCCAGGTGACTCACCCTCACCGCATGATCGGAACACCACTGGCAGAGCCCGTGTGCACCGACAGACCAGCGGCACCAACCTCAGCGGCTGGAGAAGCAGCCTCCGACGCCCCGCCCCAAACCCGCTACACCGGGATCCACGCTTTACACGCTCTCCAGGTGATTACCACGTGCGTTCCCGCGGACAGCTTGAGAAGCTCTCTGCTCCGGAAGGTAGCAGGGACTCCCGGCACAATGGCAGGGCCTACATGTTAGCCTTACTGAAATACTGAAATTGGCCTGCAAACCTGTACAGTAGCCTTGTGGGGAACCTACCGGAACCTCTACTCTGGAGTCCCAGGCCTCAGTCACACCCTCCTGAGCATCCATATACCCTCCAACGCACTACGATAGCTTCTAGCTCCCTGCATCTACTTTCATTTCCTTGCAATTCATTCTCCAGTCTCCACAGGGGAGTCCAAGTGATCTTTTAAAACGTGGGTGAGACTCTTGATACTCAAAGTTGGGCGCATGGACCAGCACGAACAGCATCACCTGGAAGCAGCTAGAAATGCAGAGTCTCAGCCCCCACCTGAGGCTTACCCAAGAGGAGTCTTCAGTTTAACAAGCTCCCCGGGTGACTGGAATGTATCTGCATAAATACTCTAATGGCTTCCTATAACATGAGGAGGAAATCTCGAACTCCCAGGTGATCTGGCCCCCCCCCTTCCTCTCTGACCCTGCATCTGAGCGCAGGCACCCAGGCTCGCTCTGCTCCCTACGCGCGGGCCTTCCTTCTGCTCCTCCAGCCCACCAAGCGCATCCCTGCCTCAGGCCTTGGAACTGGCTGATGCCTCTAAGCCTTGTCCCCCAAGCCTCCATGTGGCTGACCCCTCAGCAAATCTGTCAGCTCCTGCAAGAGGCCTTGCCTGTCCACCCTATTTCATGAGCTCCCCTTCTCTCACCCTATCCCCAGTTGTTCTGTATCATATTGTCATGTTTTAATTTCTTCAAGGCACTTATGAATATTTGAAATCCTCTTATTCATGTGTTTACTTATTACTGCCTCTTCCCCACTAAGAATGTAAAGTCCAGAAGAAGAGAGACCTTGTATGTCTTATTCTCTGCTATATCTCAGTGCCCAGGGAAGTGCTCGGTACTTGGTAGGCGTTAAATAAATTCTTGTTGAATATACACTTCTTTCATATTTTTTCACCGCAGTTCCCAATTTGACAATGAGTTTGATGCTAATTGTTCGGAGGAGTATCGTCTTTGCACGCCTTGGGATTCCAAGTGAAGGAACTTCAGCCAGAGAACATTCCTGGTCTGACGTCTCTCCCACCTCCTTTTAGTGACTTGTTTGATGGATGAATTTTGAAAAAGCAACAGAACATTTCTGGCTTTTGGAAGCAGGCTATCTCCTCAATTCTGACATCCTCTGCCCCTAGGTTCTCTTAGTGGGCTAGTCTCTGTTCCAGTAAAGGGAAGAAGAGTGTCCCTAAGTTTAGGAGGATAAATTCAATTTAGAGAGGAGTTGGCAAGTCCATTTGGATACAAATCTAAACCCATTTCGACCTCAAATTGCCTGCCTCCAATGGTTCAAAATTAGTCCAAATTCAGAAAAGGACTAAAGGGGTATTATTTATTAAGCTTCATAAAATCCTCATATCAGGTATACTGATAATTACTTATCAATACAAATGGGTATCACTGGAGAACTAAGTATCTTATTCAAATATCCATGGAACTACTTAAAATTGTTTTCTCCTCCAATCTATGTTTTCATGAGTTAGCAGCTGGGAAAAATGATCCCAATTCCAGTGATCCCCATTGCTTCTGAAGAGAACTGCTAACCTTTTTTTCTTGGCACAGTGATCCAGTCTCCAAGATCTAAGTGTGTTCAGAAAGCTGAGCATCTGTTTCACCTGGAAAGTGTCCAGTTTTCTCACCCATCTTGGGGGAAAGTCCTTGGCGCCCCAGGGGATACACCCATGCACCCCTCAGATGGCCTACCTCCTGTCCTGAATGGACAGTGGACCCAACACCCACCTTTAGCAGGGCCTTCAGTGTTTCTAATGACATCCCCAAATGGTAACAGTTCTCAGAGAGCCGCGGATTCATTCCAGGAACAATTAGAATATGTTAACTAAGTCCCAAATCTCTAAATTCCTTCAGAGCTAGATGAAAGTCCGAGATTTTCCTGCACCAAGAATCCAGCACTTAGAGAAGTTAAGGGATTTGCCCAAGGTGACTCAGCTAGAGTGTGGTGAGGCTTGAACACTCTATCCATTCAAGATGGGCCATCTTTACTGTGAATTGCAATGCAAAAATTAGGTAGCTGTGTGAGACGCTGCCGGATGCCAAGCAGGTCCTATGCAATGCATGTCTGCTTGGGTTTCTGGGAGATGGAGTTAGCCCAGGCTAACATGAGCCAGACATCAGAAAAAAATGATAAAATGCTGCCAAGTCATTACAGCACCAATAACAACTATAGCTAAGAAAAGTAACTCATGACTCAGAATAAATAATTTCCATACACATTGAATTAGCATTGGCTTTTGGCAAGAACCTAATAGAAGTACATGTAATGGCAGGGATTAATTGAAAACGCTGTCAAGCAGATGCTACCCCTGTGTGTGCCTGGGATTGCTTTTCCTTTTCCACAAAACGCCATGAACTCTGATGGTTCAAATTAAAGAGAAAAAAAAACTGCCAAAAATTGTGCTTTCAGTCACCACAACCCCAGACCTGCAAATCAGCACCGCTCATTTTCGTACGTTATTGGCGGGACAACAAAAAAGGTGGTTTCTTGTAGTCTTTACTGAAATTAATTGTGTGTCATCAGAAAGGAAAATACATACTCATCTTTAAACTAAAGGCTCAAATATCCCTTTTTAAAAATAGCCATGAAATTGAAAAGGAAATATATTTTCTAAGGGAAGCTGATTGCTCTGATCTTCCTGTCCTACACACTCCCATAGTTTCACACAAATGTCAATACTGACGATTCAGAAATGAATCAACCAGGCGTCATCTTGGAAAACCCAAAAGGCCCCCAACTGAGCACGCGGGCTGGCCAAAACTCTCCTGGTGCCAGTGAGCCGCCTTGTTCAGTGCACACGGGGTGCCCATTTTTCAACGTGGCAGATGACAGACTGGAGACTCAGAAGAAGATGGCCCTTGAGCCCTGTGTGACAAGACCCCTTCACCAATAAATCAGTTAATCTGAACAAGCCATGAGGAGAGCTGACTGGGGACCAGAGACGTGCTTGACTGAGGCATAGTCTTTCTCTGCTAAAACTTAAGAAGTCATCACCTTTCTCCCAACTAGAAAACAGATCACTGACCACCTTCCATGTGTTGCACAAGGATGATGAAAACCTTCTGTATTCCTCTTTGATTCAATAAAATGTCTGTGGGACTCTTTTTCCATCCATTCCAGAGATGAAATTTTGAATTGGTAGTAACATACTGCCTTAAAGAGTGACTATGTGTATAATTCGGGTATTGCATTTTGACAGGTCGTGTTAAATAGTCATTTTCTATTAGCAAACATCAGATGAAATTTATCTTTAGAGAGTATGAATTTCCTGACAGCAGGATCTGTGTTTTAATAACTTCGGTATCCCTGCATAGAGCATAGCACCTACCTCGTAATATGCCCTCTGCAGCTCTTTTAATAAGCAAAATGAATAAGTGGCTTGCTGATTGGAAATAACGCTGTTTCAGCAAAGAGAACACTTGCCCAACATGTTTTACTTTCACTTAGAAAATCTAAAATTTACCCACTAGTGAGGGTTTTCCTCCAAGAAGTGACTAGATGGTAATAAACTGTGGTTAGGTTTTTTTTTTTTTTTCCCCTTAGGTCAGTCAAAGTAAGATAACTTTGACACTGGGTATTTTTCTCTTTGTTTAAATGTGTGCAGAGTTAAAATGAAATGAATTGTATAAATGCATGTGATTTTTTTTTTCTCCTTGGTGTATCAGTGCTATTCTTTTGAGGTCTTTCTAAAAGCTGTTAAACAACATAAAACCGTGGTGACAATAGGTGGAGAAAATTACATGTTTGAGACAGATTCTTACCCATATTGTTTCAATAACAGCATCAATTTCTGCACAAAAAGAACAAGATGGGGAAAAGGTCAATACGGCAACCGATTCTCTCAACATCAGCCATTTCACAGAAGTCTCATCTGGATAAGGAAAAGACTTTTGTTCTTAAACCATCAAGATATATGCAGCCCCTTAAGACTGTGCTTAGATCTGGAAGAAAAAAAGTTTTCTTCCTTTAGCCCTTTGATGAAATGGCTGGTTTTAAAGGTATGTTTTTTTTAAGTAGTATTCAGATTCATGCATGTTGAATTTCAATCACTCTGCTTCTCTGAGCTGGAGATCTGTACAGTGGACAACTCTGGGAAGTTCACAGGTGGGTGGCTGGCTGGAAAGGTGACAACGTTTCCAGCAAGGTTAGAACATCTATAGCCTATTTTTCCTCCATCTGAATTTCCTTGGTCATAAGGTGTCCTTTTATCTTGGACACACACGTTTTCTACTCAGAATAATTTTATAAAGATGTTTTACTACTTGTTCTCATTCTATAAAACCAGGGTTAAATCTTCTTTTCTCTTTCCAAGTTTTAAAAGAATATGTTTATTCTTTACCCAAGTTTTAAAAAACATGTTTGTGATGTCTTATCATTGCAAATAACTCTTTCGTTATACCCTACCAGTAATGTCTTCATAGACCTAAATGAATCAGTGCAAAAAAAGGTCTTCAAAGGTCTGGTGTTTTTTCTGGGGAGGACGAGAAGATCAAGAAAGATTCCATCTAATGGCTTTGAATAAAGGAGCTTCTATACTTTTTTTTCTTGTTACTAAAGGCTCAAGATGAGGCTTTTTCTTTCATCCTTTTCTAGTGAATGTTTGTTCTGACAGTTATGACAAAGAAAAGACAGAAATACAATATGATTTGGCACTGCTTGCTGGTTATAAGAAGCAAGTTGAAAAAACTCAAGGAATATAAATAGTTCAGAAGTTTTGATTCCTTGCCTAAATATCAAATAGAACCTCATCTGACAATGAGTTCCAAATACAAACTGACCACGTTTCTTCACTAGGTGTCCTGATTCTAATAATGTATAGGGTTCTGCTGATGCAATTGGATTTGCATTTTCTGATTCCCTTTCCTGTCAAGATGACTTTGACTTTTCCTCCTGAAAATGCTCCTCAAAATCATGAGATCACCGTAAGGCTTTCTATCAACTCAACATTCATGGTCTGCACACTTTCACCTTTATGCCTCTACCACGGCCATCCTGTCTGAATGGATCAGACCTGGGGGCGTGCCATACACTGTCCTTTCCTGCCGTCGGGTGCTGGCAGTTTTTAGGTCTGTCTCAGCTACACCTTTAAATTAAACTTACCCTGTACTAGGTTCCTGAGGGCTTCAAACTAAGACATGTAAATTATAGCCATCAGCAACATGTTTAGTTTATTGATACTTCAAGAGCTAAAGAAAATTAATATGCACACTGTGGCTGTAGGCTAAATATCTGTGTACCCCTCAAATTCATATGTTGAGCCCTGTAATCCCCAATGAGATGGTATTTGGAAATGGGGCTTTGGGGAGGTAGTTAAGGTTAGATTAGGTCACAGTGGGCCTTTCATGATGGGATTAGTGCTCTTGAAGAAGAGGAAGACAAACTCACTCTCTCTAGGCACACACCCTGAAAAAAGGCCCCCGTGAGCACACGGTACGAAGGTGGCTGTCTACAAGCCAGGCAGAAGGCTCTCACAAGGAACCCAACCTGCAGACACCTTGATCTTAGACTTCCCAGCCTTCAGAATTATGAGAAATAAATGCCTATTGTTTAAGCCACCTCCTCTATTGTACTTTGTTATAACAGCCTGAGCTGAATAGGACACATCCCCAAACTTGGCATCCAATTTTGGCTGATTTCAATAAGGATCTAACAACAACCTTAGACATATATATCCCCAGGTTAAAAAAAAAAAAAGCATTTTATGATGTCTGGTCTAAAGTTAATTAATATTCTCTCAAATGCATTCATAAGTATTAAATCTACATATAATCAAAACAGGTAATTGAGTTTGACTATAATTAATCAACACTAAATTTCAATCCACCACTTACTAGCTCTATGGCTTTGAGAAAGTATGGAGGCCATCTGGGCCTCGGTTTCCTCATTTTTAAAATGGGGATAATAATTGTACCTATTTCTTAGCATCCATGTAAGAATTGTATGCATTTTATTAGTAAGGCACTTAGAACAATGCCTTACTCCCAATAAGCATTATATAAATGTCTGCTAAATGAAAATAGAAAATATTTACAATGCCTGGCACATAGAAGGTATTCAATAAATGAGCTAAATTCTGAAACCAGGGGCAATACAGCCTTAATAAAACAACACTAAAACTACAAAGCAAATTTCCTATAATAATGGGCATGGTATAGTAGAAAGAAGACTGTTCTGTGAGTCATGAAATGACTGTCCCAGTCATAAATACACCCTCTGACACTTGAGTAAAACACTTCCTCGTTGAACCTGAATTTTTTTATCTGCCAAATGAGAGAATTGTACCGTAGGAGTTTCCAAATGCAGGTATGTGGTTGTAAACCAGTCAGTACCAATCCAATTTGTGACAAAAGGGGAAAACAAAGTACAATGAATTGATTTTTTTGGTAAAGTTACACTTTGTAATTTTAAAGGAATATTCCTTAATTTGAGGTCATTCTTCTCCTCCCCTTCCTTCCCTCCTTCTTTCTTTTTCTTTTCTCCTTTCTCTTTGATGTGAAAAGTTCCTTTTATTAATGCAACAGTCGTGAAAATAGATGGGAGATATTTTTAATTGCAGCAAAATATGCACAACATAAAATTTGTCATTTTAAGTGTAGTTTAGTGGAATTAAGTACATTCTCAATTGTACAACCATCCACTATTCACCTCCAGAACTTGTTCATCATCCCAAACTGAAACTCTGTTCCCATTAAACACTAACTCCCCACTTCCTGCCCCCCCCCAGCCCCTGGCAACCACCATTCTTCTACTTCCTGTCTCTACGAATTCTACTCTAGGTACCCCATATAAGCAGAGTCATGTAATAGTTACCCTTTCGCATATGGCTTATTTCACTTAGCATAGTATCTTCAAGGTAGGAATTTTTTTAAAGATTTCATTTATTTATTTGACACAGAGAGTGAGCATGGGGTGGGGGGCGGCAGAAGAAGAGGGAAAAGCAGACTCCCCTCTGAGCAAGGAGCCCAATGCAGGGCTCAATCTCAGGACCCTGAGATCATGACCTGAGCTGAAGGCAGATGCTTAACCGACCGAGTCACCCAGGTGTTCCAAGGTAGGATATTTTTTTTAATGTTCTTATTTGACAGTAATGTTCTTACTAGTTTCTCATCCAAAAGTCTGGAAACCACTGGACTAAAAACCTTTAGCTTCTCCTCCAACACTAGTACTCTGTAGTTCTATGATCAAAGGCAGTGGTCACATTTTCAACATGTTGTAGCACCCAACACTTGATATAAGTGCTCAGTAGACTTGCAATAATGTGGCAAGACCCTGGGGTTGTTGCTCAGCGGTCTCTGCAGGGACAGGATCGGATCGAATCTGGGTTGGGTAGAGCGCTTCCTGTATTAATTGCCAAATCTCTTTTATGCTCTAACCGAGTTGAGCTATAAATGCGAAACTGAGAAGATAAGGAAAATACTATTTTAAACATATACATCATGTCACCAAGAAAACCTGGTCTACTTGCCACAAACTGGCAAAAAGAGATTGATGGTTTGGTCCAGTTTCTACTGGATTCTATAGAACATCTGCTCATGTCTGCTCTTGAATAATTCTGTAAGTTTCTTTATTAAGGGAACCGTTTTAGGGAGGTATTGGTTCCTCAAGTTACCTTAAAAATCACAGATCTCCAGTCTTGCTGTTTAGCATTTCTACTTCTTGAATAACTATCCAGCCTCGTAGACAAAATGCTTGAGAACTTACCCTTTATACAGCAGTTAATTACATCTAAGTATAGAGCCTGGTGGTTTTTTAATGTTTTGGAGATGGTGTACTAGTTTTTATCCATGCTACTAAGTCCAGAATGTTCTTGCACATTAGGTCACAAACTATGAAATTACAGAAAAAAAAGCTTCCAAAATAATATTCCATAAGTCATACCAAAGTGAGTAGAGAAGTACATAATGATGGGTATGGTAAAACAGTTTCATTTCTGGAACTGAAGCTACGTTAGGAAGGAGAGGAATGCAAGAAGAATAAGAAAAAGTGTTAAAAGGAAGGGTTTTATACACATAAAAATTAGCCCCAAACAATTTTAATTGATCACGGGGTAAAAATAACCAGTGAAGACCAGGAGAACACAAGTGACCAGGAGTGAAAGCCTGGGGCAGGACTCGGCAAAGAAATGATGGGCTATAGAAGGGCAGGTGGAGGTGGAGAGAACAGAAGAGATTCAAGCTGGATTTTGGAAGCAAACTGAACAGAATAGAGCATATTTTAAAATACATGCACCTGGTCTTTTACACAGTATACTATTATCCCCCGTACCCTCCCAGACTCACTATGATGCCCAGACGTGGCTGACAATCTACGCATTTTCCAGATTAGTAATTCAGGCACAGAGATGGCCATTACACCACAGCTGCCCTGCTCAGATGGCTGGGTGGGAGAGGCAGAACGAGGCAACATGCATTCGTGGGAGCAAAGGATGCATACACATATAAAGGCCTACGTTGGGGTCTATTTCCTCCACCACTGTTAAAAATGTGTGATCTTGAATTTAACGACCAAAAAAAAAAAAAAATCCCAGGGCTTAACTGGAAATAACTACTTTGTTCCTGGGCACACTCAACAAGATCAGGGACGCACATCTTGAATGGATTTCCCCACTAAGCAGGGAGCCCGATGCGGGACTCAATCCCAGGAGCCTGGGATCATGACCTGAGCCAAAGGCAGACGCTTTACTGACTGAGCCGCCTAGGCACCCCTGCTTTCCAGTTTTTAAGAAAGAGGCAAATCTGGTTTTAGTTGACTTATTCAAACAGAGTAACTAATAAAAAGTAACTGCGATGTACCACAGGTTATGAAATGTCATTGTAATGTTACATTGTTTCTACTGTCAATTTGATTAATTCACTAATTTGTGAAGCCTTGAAAAGTGGTTAATACTTCATAGGTGCTTAATAATAGATTACTGAATACTTTTACCCTAAAGCTTAATCATCATCATCATCATTATCATAGCAAATATTTATTTACTTTCTATGCATCAAGCGCTTCTCCAAGTGCCTTATGTATATAACCTTGTTTCATTTTCTCCTCCATTTTACAGATGAGGACAATGAAACAAGTAGGGTAAAGTGACCTGCCCAAGGACACATATCTCACAAGTGGCAGAGCCAAAGATTTCAACCGAGGCACTCTGGTTCTAGAGTTTGTGCTCTTAGTATCACATTTTCCGGCCCCTCTTAAGCAAATAAAATACTTTTTTAAATCTAAGGAGCATATAATTATTTAAGTGTATTCCCCAAATATTATATTGTTATAACTAACTCCGCAAGCCTAATTTCCAACAATAACATAATGGCATTATTAGCTAATGATAGCGCTCTTTCTAAGCTCTTCCTATAGATAATTCTTGACCTCAAATCTGGTGCTGAAATTAGAATCAAATCTCTGAAGAGCACAATTACGGTTTTCTTTGTTTAAAAAAAACCACACAGACTAACAAAGTATTTGGGAGCATTCATCTGTCAGACTTAAGTTGAATAAATAGCTAATTTAATAGAGGTCAAAACCCCACTGGAATACCCAAAATCCAGAAAATGAATGGTTCAAACTCATTTTTGAAGGCATGGAAATGACTGGCAACGGAAAAGCTTTTTCCCCCCCAAATAACAAGTGAAGATAGGTTTAGAAAGAATTTCCCACTGTCCTTATTCCAATCATTTCAAAAAAAAAGAAAAAAGCATAAAAACACAAAAATGCTTCTAAAAATCTATGCTTAAGGGTAAAAATTCCCTATCATGTTTTTAGAAAGCCATATATACTCATCTAAATATCATGTCAAGGTTGTTTTTTTAATGAATACAGAGTAAACTCTTTAATTCACAGTTATATATTTTTTTAAAACAAACTAGAATCATTTTTAAGTTAAGAATATGGCAAGATGACCAGGATCATGATGCATATTTTTGCTGAGACCGACTCATTTGAAGTTTAGACTTTTTTGTTTCAATAGAAGGCTACAGACTCCTCTCTTAGTATATTAAGAACAAATCTTCTATAATTCTTTGTATTCAGAATCCATTCCATAAGTAGAATTAAATTAGTGAATCTACTTTGATGATAATTGGAATGCCCAAAAGTCCATTTTCCAGCAAACCCCAAAGTATGTCCTGTATATGCATCGCTCACACCGCAATAACAGGCAAGACCATCTCTGTTTTAATACTTATCAGCAGGGCCCTTATTTATTGGTAGGCAGAATAATCGCCCTCAATGATGTCCTGTTTTAATCCCCAGAACCTGTGACTATGGGACCTTACATAACAAAAGGGACTTGGCAGGTGTGATTCAGTGGAAGATCTTAAGGTGGGGAGATTATCATGGATTATCTAGGAGGGCCCAATGTAATCACAGAGAGAAAAGGAAGGGAAAGTCATGGAAGGAGATGTGACAACCAAGGCAAGGTAAGAGGCATGCAATGTAAGAAGAACACAGCCTGACATTGTTGGCTTTGAAGATGGAGAAAGGTGGTGGGGCATGGGCCCAGGAATGCAGGCAGCTTCTGGAAACTGGAAAAAACAAGGAAATGGATTCTTTTCTAGTGCAGATGGAACACAGACTTGCTGATCTCTTCAGTTTAGCCAGTGAGACCCTCCCTGGACTTCTGACCTCCAGAATTGTAAGATGACAAATTTGTGTTGTCATAAATCACTAACTTACTTGAAACATCTTATACAGCTTATTTTAAGCTAATCACAAAACTTAGATCACATACAAAAACTGTACTCCTTTACTCTTCCTCCCCATATTTTGTTTTTGATGTCATGATTTATATCTTTTTTTATTTACATCTTTTTCTATTGTTTATCCATTAACATATAACTGTAGCTCTAGCTATTTTTAATACTTTTGTCCTTTAACTTTTACACTAGAGTTATGTGCTTAACATGCCACCATATTACGGTATTAGAGTATTCCGAATCTGACTGTATACTCAGCTTTCCCAGTGTGTCTTATATTTTGTTTTCATGTGACTAGTTAGCGTCCTTTTGTTTCGGCTTGAAGAACTCCTTTCAGCATTTCTTGTTACAACATGTCTAATGGTGACAAACTCCCTCAGCTTTGGTTTGTTAGACAAAATCTATCTCACCTTCATTTCTGAAGTACAACTTTACTGGGTAAAGTATTCTTGATTAGCAGTTTTTTTCTTTCAGGATTTTGAATGTATCACCCACTCTCTTCTCAACTGCAAGGTTTCTGCTGAGAAATAGGCTAATAACCTTATGGGGGTTCCTTCATATAAATGAATTCTAAAGTTCTCTGCTGTTTTTAAACTTCTCTTTCCATTTCTGATTTTAGACCATTTTATTATAATGTATCTTAAGATTGTTTTAGATTGAAATTCTGATATGACCTGTTAGCTTCTTGAACTTGGATGTGTAAGTCTCCCCCCAGGTTTGGGAAGTTCTCAGCCATTACTTTTTTAAACAAGCTCTCTCCCCCTTCCTCCCTCTCTCCTCCTTATGGGACTGCAATGATACGTAGGTTGATTTTTTTAACGGTGTCCTCTAAGTCCCACAGGCTTTCTTCATTCCTTTTCATCCTTTTCTCTTTTTGCTCCTCTGATTGGATAATTTCAAATGATTTGTCTTTGAGCTCATTGACTCTTCTGCTTGCTTCAGTCTGCTTTCAAAGTTCTCTATTGAATTCTTCAGTTCGGTCGTATTCTGCAGCTCCAAAATTTGTTTGACTCTTTTTAATGTTTTATCTCTCTGGTTGAACTTCTCATTTTGTTCTTGTATTGTTTTCCTGATTTCATGGAATCTTATTGCTCTCTGAGCATCTTTAGAATAATTATCTTGAATTCCTTTTTTTTTAATATATTTTTTTATTATATTATGTTAGTCACCATACAGTACATCCCTGGTTTTTGATGTAAAGTTCAATGATTCATTAGTTGCGTATAACACCCAGTGCACCATGCAATACGTGCCTTCCCCACCACCCATCATCAGCCTATCCCATTCCCCCACCCCCCTCCCCTCTGAAGCCCTCAGTTTGTTTCTCAGAGTCCATAGTCTCTCATGCTTTATTCCCCCTCTGGTTAACCCCCCCTTTCTTTATCCCTTTCTTCTCCTACCGATCTTCCTAGTTCTTATGTTCCATAGATGAGAGAAACAATATGTTAATTGCCTTTCTCTGCTTGACTTCTTTCACTTAGCATTATCTGCTCCAGTGCCGCCCATGTTGCAGCAAATGATGAGCAATCATTCTTTTGATAGCTGAGTAATATTCCATTGTATATATGGACCACAACTTCTTAATCCAGTCATTGGTTGAAGGGCATCTCGGCTCCTTCCATGATTTAGCTATTGTGGACAACGCTGCTATGAACATTAGGGTACATATGGCCCTTCTCTTCATTATGTCTGTATCTTTGAGGTAAATATCCAGTAGTGCAATTGCTGAATCATAGGGTACCTCAGTTTTTAACTTTTTTTTTCATATTTTTTTACTTTCTTTTTTTTTATTTTATTATATTATGTTAATCACCATACAGTACATCCCCAGATTCCGATGTAAAGTTTGATGCTTCATTAGTTGCGTATAACACCCAGTGCACCATGCAATACGTGCCCTCCTTACTACCCATCACCAGTCTATCCCCTTCCCCCACCCCCTCCCCTCTGAAGTCTTCAGTTTGTTTCTCATAGTCCATAGTCTCTCATGTTTCATTCCCCCTTCTGATTACCCCCCTTTTCTTTATCCNCAGTCAAAACTAGAGGCTCTGACGGCCAGGGTCACCGAGGCAGAGGAACGCGTTAGCGAATTGGAGGATGGGTTAGTAGAAGAAAAAACGAAAATAGAAGCTGGTCTTAAAAAAATCCACGCCCACGAATGTAGATTACGGGAGATTACTGACTCTATGAAACGATCCAATGTCAGAATCATCGGCATCCCTGAAGGGGTGGAGAAAAACAGAGGTCTAGAAGAGATATTTGAACAAATTGTAGCTGAAAACTTCCCTAATCTAGCAAGGGAAACAAGCATTCGTGTCCAAGAGGCAGAGAGGACCCCATCCAAGCTCAACCAGGACAAACCTACGCCACGGCATGTCATAGTGCAATTCGCAAATATTAGATCCAAGGATACAGTATTGAAAGCGGCCAGGGCAAAGAAATTTCTCACGTACCAAGGCAAAGGTATCAGGATTACGTCAGACCTGTCTACAGAGACCTGGAATGAGAGAAAGGCTTGGGGGGGCATTTTTAAAGCTCTTTCAGAGAAAAACATGCAGCCAAGGATCCTTTATCCAGCAAAGCTGTCATTCAGAATTGATGGAGAAATAAAGACGTTCCAAAATCGCCAATCATTAACCAATTTCGTAACCACGAAACCAGCCCTACAGGAGATATTAAGGGGGGCTCTATAAAGGTAAAAAGGCCCCAAGAGTGATACAGAGCAGCAAGTCACAACCGATACAAAGACTTTAAAGAGAAATGGCATCATTAAAATCATATCTGTCAATAATCTCTATCAATCTAAATGGCTTAAACTCTCCCATAAAACGCCACAGGGTTGCAGATTGGATAAAAAGACATGACCCATCCATTTGCTGTCTACAAGAGACTCATTTTGAACCCAAAGATGCATTCAGACTTAGAGTAAGGGGATGGAGTACCATCTTCCACGCAAATGGACCTCAAAAGAAAGCTGGAGTAGCAATTCTCATATCAGATAGACTGGATTTTAAACTAGAGGCCATAGAGAGAGATACAGAAGGGCACTATATTATTCTTAAAGGAAGTATTCAACAAGTGGATATGACAATTATTAATATATATGCCCCCAACAGGGGAGCAGCAAGATACACAAGCCAACTCTTAACCAAAATAAAGAGACATATAGATAAGAACACAGTAATAGTAGGGGACCTCAACACCCCACTATCAGAAATAGACAGAACACCCTGGCAAAAACTAAGCAAAGAATCAAAGGCTTTGAATGCCATACTCGACGAGTTGGACCTCATAGATATATATAGAACACTACACCCCAGAACCAAAGAATACTCATTCTATTCAAATGCCCATGGAACATTCTCAAGAATAGATCATGCTCTGGGACACAAAACAGGTCTCAGCCAATACCAAAAGATTGAAATTATCCCCTGCATATTCTCAGACCACAACGCTCTGAAATTGGAACTCAACCACAAGGAAAAACCTGGAAGAAACTCAAACACTTGGAGGCTAAGAACCATCCTGCTCAAGAATGACTCGATAAACCAGGAAATCAAAAAACAAATTAAACAATTTATGGAGACCAACGAGAATGAATACACAACGGTCCAAAACCTATGGGATACTGCAAAGGCAGTCCTAAGGGGGAAATACATAGCCATCCAAGCCTCACTCAAAAGAATAGAAAAATCTAAAATGCAGTTTCTATATTCTCACCTCAAGAAACTGGAACAGCAACAGAGGGACAGGCCTAACCCACTGACAAGGAAGGAGTTGACCAAGATTAGAGCAGAAATCAATGAATTAGAGACCAGAACCACAGTAGAGCAGATCAACAGGACTAGAAGCTGGTTCTTTGAGAGAATCCATAAAATTGATAGACCACTGGCAAAACTTGTCCAAAAACAAAGAGAAAGGACTGAGATTATTAAAATTATGACTGAAAAGGGAGAGGTCACGACCAGCACCATTGAAATTGCAAGGATTATTAGAAACTTTTATCAACAGCTATATGCCAAAAAACTAAACAATCTGGAAGAGATGGAGGCCTTCCTGGAAACCTATAAACTACCAAGACTGAAACAGGAAGAAATAGATTTCTTAAATAGGCCAATTAACTATGAAGAAATTGAGTCAGTGATAAACAACCTTCCAAATAATAAAACTCCAGGCCCAGACGGTTTTCCTGGGGAATTCTACCAAACATTCAAAGAAGAAATAATACCTATTCTCCTAAAGCTATTTCAAAAAATAGAAACAGAAGGAAAGCTACCAAACTCATTCTATGAGGCTAATATTACCTTGATCCCCAAACCAGGCAAAGACCCCCTCAAAAAGGAGAATTACAGACCGATTTCTCTAATGAATATGGATGCCAAAATCCTCAACAAGATCCTTGCTAATAGAATCCAACAGTACATTAAAAGGATTATCCATCATGACCAAGTGGGATTCATACCTGGGATGCAAGCATGGTTCAACACTCGCAAATCAATCAATGTGATACATCATATCAACAAGAAAAGACTCAAGAACCATATGATCCTCTCAATTGATGCAGAAAAAGCATTTGACAAAATACAGCATCCTTTCCTGATTAAAACCCTTCAGAGTGTAGGAATAGAGGGTACATTTCTCAATCTCATAAAAGCCATCTATGAAAAGCCTACTGCAAGCATTATTCTCAATGGGGAAAAGCTGGAAGCCTTTCCCTTAAGATCAGGAACACGACAAGGATGCCCACTCTCGCCACTATTATTCAACATAGTACTAGAAGTCCTTGAATTCTTTATCATACACGTCCTGTATCTCCAATTCTTTAGGCCAATTACTAGAAGTGTATTGTGTTCCTTTGGTGGAGCTATGTTTCCTCGATTCGTTATGACCCCTGAGCATTTTGTAGGTGTCTGCACATTTGAAGAAGCAATCACCTCTTCCAGACTTTATGGACTGACTTTGGTAAGGAAAGACCTTTACCTGTGGGTGAGGACATTCTGGAGCATGCTGTGACCCCAGGTCTAGTGGTGAAGGGCACCAAGTATGGCTCCAGGTCCAGGGGGAGGTGGTGACTTGTCACCTCCAGCTGCTGGTCACCACAGCAACTACAACCGAATGGTCCTTGACAAATACCATCAGTGGTCCACAGAGGAGGGAAGGGTTACTGCGTGAAACTGAAGTGGGTTCTTCATGTGGTGCCCTGGAAGGCTGGGGAAGTCAGTTTCCTACCCTGTTCTCCCCTTCCCAGCAAGGAAGATTCTTTCTTGTTGGGGATTTTCCTCTTGGAGACGAGCAATGCCACCTTAGGGGATGGGATGATGCCGGCAAAATGAAGCTGTTCTTTCCTTTTTTGTGTGCTGTTCTCAAGTTTGTGTTTTTTTTTTGTTTTTTTTNTTTGGGTTTTTTTTTTTTTTTTTTTTTTTTTTTTTTTTGGTCTTTTTGTTGTTGCTGCTGTTCCACTGTGTTGCTAAAGTTTCTTCAGTGGACTCCAGCACTCTCCGTGACTCTTTTTGTTTGTGGATCATTGTTTAACTTTTTATCTTTGTGAGGGGAGGTAGGCTGGGGTCTCCTGCTCTGCCACCTCAGTGATGTCACTCTCTTTTGAATCTAAAATTCTGTAAAAATTATTCTCATCGCAGTCTACAGTACACAAGATAAAATCCAAGATAGCCGTATTAACTGAAATTAAACACACAGGTTTATCTTTCTAATTAAGGATGTGGTTTTTTTTTTTTTTTTTTTTTTTAAAGATTTTATTTATTTATTCAACAGAGATAGAGACAGCCAGCGAGAGAGGGAACACAAGCAGGGGGAGTGAGAGAGGAAGACGCAGGCTCACAGCGTAGGAGCCTGATGTGGGGCTCGATCCCAGAACGCCGGGATCATGCCCTGAGCCGAAGGCAGACGCTTAACCGCTGTGCCACCCAGGCGCCCCAAGGATGTGGTTTTTAAAAAAGCTTTTATTTCTCATCCTTCCAAATTAAGGTATACTGCTACCATTCCTAATATCGCTTTTCTTTTTTTGTGCTATCAATTGAATGATGAAAAGGAAATGTAAGTAACAGGATCAGGCAGCACCAGTAGCTAGTAAATTAAGGAAGAAAATAAAACCCTCCTCTAAATTATGTTTATCACAAAAGTGCACAGTTTCTCCACAGCTTAAAACAAGGAGCGCAACTGTTCTCTGTAGGCAATCAGATTACAGTTGATTTCAAGAATACCTGATGTTAGCTGGAGATATAAAAGCATTCTTAAACCAAAGGGCTGCAGATTAATTTACAGGTTATTTTTTCCCTAAGGTAATTTTCATATTGTCAGTGATAAACTTCCTTTTTTACAGTTTGCTTTATTTAGATTTTAAAAACTTTCTACATCATTTTTTCAGATTGTATCATAAACTGTTACACAGTCTGAAAAAGGATGTAGTTATGTAAGAAAAACACTCCCTAAATGAATATTTTGTGTGATATTTCACATTTTCCAACCACAAGAATGGTCTCTCACAACCCCCTCTTCTAAAACTAAGCAGAATTACCTACACCGCTCTGGTGACATAGACAGATGTGCGGAAACTCGCTCTCCTCTCGGCGTGTGCACACGCATGCAGTTTCACTCACTCACCCTGACACACACAAATACAAATACCCACAAGTCATGTAAGAGTCGTGAATGCATTGCATCAGCTCTTTTTAACGGCCAGCTTATTTAATTGTCTTATTAATAAAAACAATTAAATTTGCTTCTTACAAAAATTTTTTTTCTACTACCTATAATATATATAGTTTGCCTTTCAAAGTTCTTCCATTAAGATTTTTATGTTTGATGCAAAAGTAATGTTTTAGGCTTATCTTTTACCTTAGAGATTACAAACCCCTCCCAAAAGAGGGGAAATCAGTTTTGCTCCTATCGTTGAACAAATGGTAAATTATTCATATTCCCTACAGAAGTGTTTCATGGCCCATCATTACTTAGTCCCTATATGTAAAAACCTGCCTTGAGACTGTATTCAGGCTTGGTTTTACACATCATGCAAAATGCTGTATTCTTTTCCTCTCATACACACTTCTGTTTCATGAATTTTGGCAATAAGGGGCTATTACACACTTTTTCTCAGGTGAGGTCGAGGCCAGTGGGGCAAGAGACAAGGTGATAGCCCTTGGGTGTAAGGTTTAGTTGCTCAAAAGCTTGAGCAAATAAAGGAATCTATTGAAAATAATTCGGGTCAGTTTCTTCTCAGAGAGGGAGTTATAAATATGGAAACAGCATTATTCTTCTGACTAGAAAAAACCCAAAGTATTATATTTGAATTGGAGTATCAATGCAAGCACAGGGTTTTTAACACATGAACAAATACAGAAATCAGTATAGGGGCGTATGTGGGTGTGTGTGTGTGTGTATGTATGTATGTGTGTATGTGTGTGTGTGTATACAGACACATATTTTCTAGTTCTGTTCACTGAAAAGGCCTAGAAACAATGACCCTCCAGAAGCAATCCATGCACCCAAATGTTGATTTTTAAAT
This sequence comes from Ailuropoda melanoleuca, assembly GCF_002007445.2. Lineage (NCBI taxonomy): Eukaryota > Metazoa > Chordata > Mammalia > Carnivora > Ursidae > Ailuropoda > Ailuropoda melanoleuca. The sequence goes on along the minus strand of NC_048227.1, from coordinate 93,049,526 downwards.
ACAACTCTCTACTAACAAGAACCAGATATCATTAGAGAGATGGTTGATTTCAGGACAGAGAAAGTACAAGGTGAGTCTAAAATATCTTTTTGGATCATAAAACAAGGAAGTGCTCAAATAATGATGGTAATATGTCCAAAGGACATAGGAACCAACTTGATAGAGTCCTCACTGGCCAAATCTGGGAAACTTTGAGCATCAAAATATATATAGCTGACCTTGAACAACACAGGAATAGAGGCACCGACCCCCTGCACAGGTGAAAATCCCTGTATAACTTTTGACCTCTCCCAAAACTTAACTGCTAATAGCCTACTGTTGACCAGAAGCCTTACCGATAACATAAACAGTCAATTAACACATATTTTGTATGTTAAAATATTATATACTGTATTCTTACAATAAAATTAGCCACAGAAAAGAAAATGCTACTTAAAGAAATCATAACAAAAAGAAACTACATTTATACTACTGTGATATATTTTTGGGGAAAAAATCTGCATATAAGTGAACCTGCACATTTCAAACCTGTGTTGTTCAAAGGTTAACTGTAGTGATGGTAATGGATTATAATTCATTGAATCAAATAAGACTCCATGATTCTGTATATAAGTAAGTAAATAAATAAATACAAGAGAGATTTCTGTCTTCTAGTACAGTGCAAAGCAATAACAGTAGAAAGAATGAGACGTAGAAAATCACCATTTGGCAACAATCTGGTAATAACCGAATACATTTAATAAAATTGATTCTGTCAAGAATCATCAATGGATGCTAAAGCAAATGGATGAGAGCCGATGAGCAACAGAATAGTTTTCAATGTCTCCTTATATCAACTTCTTATTAGTTCATAAGCACGTAATACTTGTTACTTAAATTTAGATGTCTAAATCTGACAAAAGGCCACTTTTAAAGTTAACATCACCAGTGATGAGACAAGTCAGCACCATGTACTTCTTAATATGCACTGGAGATTCCAGTAATTATTCCTAAGCCCCCTTTCTGCAAAGTTATTGACTTGGACTGAAAAAACAAAAACTGTTCCTGAAAGAGATCAAAGAGACATGACAACTAAATGTAATCCATGACTCCAGACCAGATCCTCAACCTATAAAGGACATTACTGGGACAAGTGACAACATTTGAATGGGGTTGGAGCATTAATTGATAGAATTAAATCTATGCTAATATCCTGGCTTTGACGGTGTTCTATGGTTATACAGGATAGAAATCTGTTTTTAGGAAATAGATATTAAAGTTTTAAAGGGTAATGGGATATTGTGTCTTCAACCAATTCTCAAATAGTTCAGCAAATTAAATGACATCTGAAGAGAGGATAACAGAGAGAGAGAAAGAAAGAAAGAAGAAAGAAAAGAAAGAAAAGAAAGAAAGAAAGAGAGAGAGAGAAAGAGAGAGAAGCAACTGTGGTTAACTATTAATTTGGGGGGAATCTGACTAAAAGGTATAAGAGAATTTTTTGTTTTATTCTTGCAACTTTTCCGGAAGCTTGAAATTATTTTTAAAAAAGCATTTTTAAAGGAAAACGATCAGAGATTTTAATACATCAGTAACTTTAGATGGTGCTTGCTTACCCCTATTATGTGCCAAGCTTTGCAACCCATTGGGAATGCACTAAGGACCCAGGTCGTTATCTAGAGGGACAAGCGGACACATGCACTAAGATGTGAAACAGATTAGACTAAGCTGGTACGCCGAGTGGAAGACAGCAACAGGCATAAACGAGGCTTAAAAGTATTACAGGAAGAAAAAGCAGCACATGTTTAAAAAGAAATCTGAAGGGTAATAAAACCCAGAATAGTTGGGAATGAGAAGCAGAGTTTCATGGAAGGAGGAGTGGATAACAAGACTGCTCTTTATCTCAGTAAAAGATGCTATTTTCCCCTTTTTCATTCATAGAAAGGTTCCAGACAGGCTACGTTACATTTAGTGCAATTAAAAAAGAGCCTATTATTGATCTTGACGATCACACTGATGATTCACAAGCCTGAGTTACTACTAACACAAATACAAAATAATGCTCTTCAGTGCCCATACATACTGACTTTTAAAAACAATATGGAAAAGACACAATTCCAATTTTTTACTTCTTTATGAGCATAAAATGCATTATTACCCGTCTGGATACCCTTGCACCAGAAAATGTACAAAGCCTGTGTAAGTTGTCAGTAGGTAAATCAGAGAAAGTAATGTAAGAGATTCCTAATATCTTTATATCTTTAAGTCAATAGATTTTCCAGTCCAATTCAAGGCACAGTCTTGATTACTTCTGCAAATGGAAGAAGTATGAGGTAACAGGGCTTAGTTTTCTGACCCCAAGTTAACTACACAATGAACATTATGTCAAATCATATTTTGTTCTACTGAGTAATGGGAGAGAGTAAGTCAAGAACCCACCGTGGTACTTTTACAGTCCCTTTTAACATTTACGCCACACTTGCTTTGCATTTCATTATTATATCTGTTAACAGGATCAGTGATTAAATTCGGACTATTTTTCAGGCTGAAAAGTAACCTAAATTGAAATCTATTACGTTCTGTTGCAAATCTGCCCTATCTTTGTGATGTGAGGTTCACTCACAGAACCCAGCAGGATTCTGCTTCAAATGTAGTCTTTCCGTGGAAGTGAAAATTCAATTAAAGTATTAACCCTTCATTTCTCAGGTCTAATTTTTCCCCAAAACAGTGATCCTACATTACCTAAGAGCCCAGATTTTTATTACGACCCCTCCAAATAGAAAAACAGGGCTGGACATAAGGTACCACGTGTAAATGAATACCTTAGCACGTAGGCACCAGAAGGTAGGAAAAGAGAAACAAATCCGCTCCTTTCCCTTTCTCTCATTTCTCTCTCTCCTTTGAGATAATCCTTTGTGTATGGAAGTGCATGTACAAAAACGCATGTATGAATGTTCGCAAATACATCATTGGGATGGACTCAAATGACGTTAATTTTTCATCTCAATTAAATTCAGTGGCCAACATAATCCTGTCCTCAAATACTATGCCATTGCTTAGAGTAGTTCACATTTTTTTAAATATTTGACAAATACTCTTTGAATTGGCTACCAGCCTAAAATTTCCTTACAATCACAGAATTTGCCCTGGGGTTAAAAGCCAGCCACCCACGTTTGAAACATTTATGTCTGAACCTGCAATTTGTTGGCCACCCACACTCGCTCATTAAAAATGTTGGAACCAAATTTGCTTTGCCAGCTTAATTATCAAAGCCAAGAAATCCATTTCCCACCGACTGAATTAGGGACAGCATTCTCTCTCAATGAAAAAATGAAGAACTATGTATTACCCCTTTCTCTAGATTACTTAATGCACCTGTCTACTTCCAAAGGAAAGTGAGATCAGAGCAAGTCTCGTGTGCACACCAACAGTCAAATCCAGCCCAGGGCCAGGTGTGTCCTTCACCCCAAGTCACACTTTGGTAAATGAAATAAATCATTTATTGCATATATTGGCCTGAGGTAAATCTTCCCTTTCAAGAACTGTGCAACTTTACTTTAATATTCGATTTTGAACTTATTCCATTCTGGGTCTTTTTAATTTTCATGGCTATTGGAAACAGATTCCTGACTGACTAGTGAAATATCAAAGTCTTCTGGTGAAGGTCTTATTTGTTCTCAGGGAAATAAAAACACCACATCAGTTATAGTTTCATCCTTTAACACGGTGGGTTGGCAATTTTTTTTTTGTAATGGGTCAGAGAGTAAATATTTTCATTTTTGCAAGCTATGTGGTCTCTGCGCCTGCTACTCAACTCTGACATCGTAGCGTGAAAACAGTCATAGACAATGTGTAAACAAATGGGCACAGCGGTGTGTCAATAAAACCATATTTACAAGAACAGGAAGAGGGCCAGGTTTGGCCTGTGAGCTGTAGTTTACTGACCCAAGCTTTAACATTTCTTGTCTTTGCTGTCTAGTGAAAGATAGGCTTTGTATAGAAAATGAAACAAAATCAAACAAAAACAAAAACAACACTGGAACAGTTTCTGAAAGAGCAGTTCATACACCACGTGCATCAAAATCTCCCAGTAGGTTTTAAGGCCACTCATACCCCTGGGCTCCACCCCAAATTTACTGGATCAGGGTCCCCAGGAGTGGGGCCCAGGAATCTGTATGTTTACAAGCAGTTAACTCATTGCACCAAATTTAAGATCTTTAGGGCTATAACTTCAAGGTAAGATAAAACATAAAAGTTTGCATCTGTTGGGAGTCATGGTTTTGGGGAAAACGTTATTATCTTAAACTTAAGCCCAAAAGAGAGATTCACCCTCATCTCAAGGACTGCTTATTACCCCACAGGTGAGTGTTAACATTTAGCTCTTTGCTTTAAAAAATATTTTAATACAGGGGCGCCTCGGTGGCTCAATCCATTGAGTGTCCCACTCTTGGTCTTGGCTCAGGTCATGACCTCCTGGGTGTGGGATCCCGCCCCACTTCAGGCTCTGCACTCAGTGGAGTCTGCTTGAGGATTCTCTCCCTCTTCCCCTCCTCCAACTCTTGAGTGCTCGCTCTCCCTCTCTCTCGAATAAATTAATAAACCTTAAAACGTAAAATTAAAAAAATGTTAATACAAGAAAAAGAAACATAAATGTTCCATATCCTAGTCTCCATTTCTCCTATATAATGGCCATTTTTCTCAATTTTGGCTTTTTTATATGTAAATTAACTAGATGTAAGCCTTAATTGTTTAATACTTTACAATCCACTCTTTAAACAGCTATGTTTATGTAGCTGATGGCATCGCTCTTCTGATTTGTTTTGGTCTGAGTATCTCAGAAACCTTTTATTTCAATGGAATCAGATATACAACATGCGCAGACAGCTGCAGAGAATTCTATCAACTTCCTTCACACACTGGACTTTGTAAAAAAGCTTCCACCAGGGGTCACAAGGGACATTTCCTTTTTGCTGTATCTCTTCTCTCAGTAACACATGCTCAATTCGGAATTTAATTATCTTCTTCCCTCAGACTGAGAAACACCTCTCAAGTTGGCGCAAGGGTCCCCTCTTTGTATATTCCACTTGTTTGTCTGGGTGTCAGTCACTTTGCACTGCAACGCTATGTTGATGTCACCTATCATTCATCCTCCCTACCTACACGGTGACTATGTGGTTGGAATTCACTGTTTGGAACCAATCAGGGGATTAAGGTGCATTATAAGTCATTGGTTTACTTCTCGTGGCATCTCCTGATAATTTAAACCAAAGCACAAAAATCTGGATGAAAACAACATAGTGTGCAATTTCAATATTACATTCACATCCTGACTAGCCCACCCCAAGGTACCAAAGAGTCCCAGCATCAGAGAATCATGGTGTCTATTAGGTCTAGGTTAAGCCCTCCCATACGTTGCAGTCAAGCCCCCTTAAAGAGTTTCCTCTGTCGAGAGGTTCATCGGATCTCCTGTTCATGAGCCATGAAACATCCCGGACAGGTAGATAGGGACAAAGGTGGTGAGCTGCGTATAATGGAAAGAAAAGCAGACTTAGGACTAAGCCTCTCCTTAACTACAAAGTCTATGATCACCTAATTGGTGAGAAAATTCTTTCATCCTATAATCTCCGAGCTTTACACAGAATAGGAAAACTGTTCAGAAACACTGATAAAAATATATTTCTAAACCCAAACTCATTTGGTCCTGAGCAATATAACTTGTCATTCTCAATTCTGTCTTTGTTTTTTTCTCTCTCTTTTTTAAAGATTTTATTTATTTGAGAGAGAGAGAGCACGTGCACACAGGAGGGGGGGGCAGGGCAGAGGGGGTGGGACAGAAGCAGAAGCAGACTCCCTGCTGAGCAAGGAGCCTGGCCCGGGGCTGGATCCCAGGATCCTGAGATCATGACTCTAGCTGAACCAACTGAGCCACTCCAGCATCCCTGTTTTTCTCTTTGACCAAGACACTTTCTATATTGAATGGCACTGATTTTAAAGTATCAAAATAAAAATGAAGGGTGGTTTTCCACATGGTACATATTTTTTCAGTTAACAAATACTTCTTGAAGGTTTAGCATGTGCCAGGCACTATGCACTAGGAACATAACAGTTAAACAAAGGCGGGGGGGCAAAGGAAGGCATGGGTCTCTCCCCTCTTGGGATTCATTTTTGTCACAAATCTCACTCCCCCACCTTTTTTCAACATTGTTTTCTTTTAGTACTTTTTTGTTTTATTTTCTTGGTTCAAGATTCAAAAGGCACAGACGGCCATACAGTGAACAGTATCTTCTCACTTCTGTCTTCCAGCTACAATTCCCTCCCTGGAGGCAACCAATGTTATTAGCTTCTTATCTAGCCTTCTAGAAAATGTCACACTATTCAAACAAACAAGTATATACTCCTTCTTTTCTTTTCTTCAAGTATAATAAAAACATCAATTATACGCTCTGTTTTGCACCTTGTTTTTTACGCTTGACAAGTCTTGGAGTTCATCGCATCTTACTACATCCTGTTCATAGCTGCATAGTATTCCCCTGTGTGGCTATACCATAATTTAACGAGTGCCTTTAATGGACAGGCATGTTGCTTTCAATCTTTTCTTGTTACAAACTATTAACATATATCTTATCAATCACACCCACATTTTAATGTAAAAAGCTATCCTTAATGGAGTAACTTGGCTGAGTTCATTCCTTGCCTGTGCAGGCAGTCTGCAGTCTGTAAGCAGGAACAACACGGACTGAGCCTGTCCCATCCATGGGTGAAGAGATACATCAAAAAGGACGCGCTGCCATTCAGATCCTGTTGTGCTGTCCCTCCTAAAGAGTTTCCTTGTGAGAAAGGATAAGTGAAGAATCCAGTAGAGATTCTGGAAATCTGCAAATAATCATTGTTCTGAGGTCTATGAACAACTGTGGCAAACTGCATTGGGCCCCAGAGCAGCCAGACGCTCACTGGATCAACTGCAGGGTTAAGAGCTTACACAACTGGAACCCTCGTGTCACAGATGGAGTTCAGGCACTGGGCATCATAAATCTATAGGAATTTCTTGGTCAAAGGCTCTGTTGGCATGATTTTTTCTTTCAAAATGCTGTGAAGTGCTCAGAGTCTTTCTTTATCCCTACACGCAGCTGCAAACTCACATGTCCCTACAAGAAGGCATAACTGGAGTGTTTCCTTTTAAACCTTTTAAATCAAACACCTTCCATAGGTACTTTGGCAGCTCTTCTGAGTCTTTAAAAGTGAGGGGGCAGAGAGAGGACCACCCACATGCAGTTAGGTTTATTTGTACAGCGTAATCCTTGCGGTGGGCTCTGAAAGGCTGCCCTTCCTCACCCTCCTCTTACAGGTGCTCCTCCCACCCTCGGTGGCCAGGACTTTTGGGATAAATGCAAACCTTGTCATGAGTAGAAACGACCAGAGTCCTGTCCTTATTACCCCATCATTTAACTTGGTAGTGGCAATTTACCGAGTGCCCACAACATGGTAGGCGCTATAAAATTTATTAAATTTTGCAATGATTGAAAGTGCATCACGTAAATGAATCCAGATGTATTTCTGGAAAGGCTGAAAAGATTTTTACAGACATGAAAATGAATCAGTTACACTTTATCTCACATAAATGGCGGGGGCGGGGGTGTGAACTCACAAAACATATGAGTATCCATTTATAGCATATTAAATTAGTTCACAGATTGTAATAAAAGCTTTAAAATCACCTGACATAGAAGAGCCCTTTCAGTACACTGGTCCAGAGCACATTTCCTTCATGCTGCCTCAAAAATAGTAAAGATAGCAGAACTGTAACTTGGCATAAATGGTGAAGGGCATGTTCTATTTTGTAATGGTCAAGTTTCTTGCCAATTAAGATTTCTTCCATTAAAGGAACTATTAATGGCACTGGCTTACATGAGGTTGGGGGGCAGTGTGACCTCACTTATGGAAACTAGGCACTAAATTAAAAAAATAAAAAGTTTCTGGATGATGATGGGACCCAGCAGTTTCCCTCTCTTTTATTTCTCCTTCTCCCAAGCCACGGCTTACTGAGGACACTTTCTGGAAGTTTACCAGCAACTATATACTTCGTAAAATGTTCTGAAGTATTTTATGCACACATTAAAAATATGAGATTGTATAAAACGATAACAATATCTTACAACGTAAAAAAAATTGTTTTTACAAGAATATCTTACAATTTTTAAAAAAGGGGTCATTGACACGTTGATCTCTATGAGCTGGTACTTCTCCATCAGGGAGACATGCCGAAAGTAAGCATCTCCTTCCCATGCATCAATAAAAAGAAATTTGAGGAAACATATTCATAGCAATGCGTAGTATCTAGTGTCCTACATGACTCCCTCAGTGCTCTCCTCTCCTGACACTCACACCCATGTCCACTCCCCTCCTACACTGAGCCAGAGTTGGTCTGTGTGGTCAATAGATTACGATGGAAGTGAAGATACATCATTTCTAAGATTAGGTAATAAAAAAAACCACAGCTTCCATTTGGGTTCTCTCTCTCTCATCTTCTTTCTCATTCTCTCTCTCTGTCTCCCTCTCATCACTCACTTGGAGAAGTCGGCTGCCATGTCATGAGCAGTCTTATGGAGAGACCTATGGGGCCAGAAACTGAGGCCACCCGCCAGCAGCCACGTGAGTGAAGGTGGAAGCTGACACTCCCATCCCACTGAGGCCCTCAGATGTGGCAACAGCTTGACTGCAGCTTCATGAGACCCGCAGACACCACAAACAATAGTAAATGGTATTGTTTTAAGCTGCTCGGTTTTGGGGTAATGTGTTACACAGCAATAGATATCCAATACAATAACTGAGATACCCTAACTGGGAAGCTGCTAAGCCAATTACGATATTATTATCTTGATGAACTCCTAGATAATTTAAATAAAAATTACAAGCACTTCATGCATGTAAAATAACCTGAAAAAACTAAAGCACAAATATATACACTGATTAAACTGTGTAGAAAGTGTGTATGTATGCATTTTCTCAAAGATCATGAAGAACTTGGAATGAAATAAACAGTTATCCTTATTAATTTCTTAGGTTAGGTTCTAATATACAGAACTATATAAAATAAGAAAAACATCTGATATGTAAATTGTAAGTGCACTATTTAATGGGAATGGTCAGTACTGAAGATGTAAAAATAATAACACTGTGACTTAACATCACAGAATAAGGGAACTGATTTCTCTCCATAAATAACTGTGGTAAGTTTGTGGAGATTTTTAAACATGTCTACAAATTCGCCAACACTTCTTGCACCAATAGGTGGGATCTATTTCAACCTTCCCTTGGATTTGGGCTGACATTAGTAGCTTGTTGCTACCAATAGAAGGTGCTGGAAGTAAAGACATGGGGCTTTCTAGGCTATAACAGACATGGCCGTTCAGCTTCTGCCTGGTTCATTTGGGACACTCACTCTGAGGGAAGTAATTGTCATGCAAGTCTACTGACATGTTGGAAAAGTCGTGCACAGGCATCAACTGCTAGCCATGTGAGGGGGCCATCTGCAAGCCCTGCACTAAATCTCCAGATGACCACAGAGCCAGACCAAGTGACTCCGCAATGAGAACTGCCAAGCCGAGCCCCCCCAAATGCTTGAGCCACAAAATCATGAATAAAATAAGATGTGATTGTTATATGTCACTATGTTTTAGGAAATGTGTTCAGCAGCTGTAGTAACCAGAACAATACACGCTAATAAGAATACACTCTTATAGCAGAGTACTGGGAGTGTGGAAGGGCAGAAGGCCATTGACACCTAAGCTTGAAAGCAGCACACCAGTAATCCTGTTGGCCAAAGCAAGCCACAAGTCAAGCCCAGGTTCAAACGTGGAGAAAAAACCTTTACTTCTTAATGTCATATAGCAAAGAATATGCATATGCAGACTGGTGAGGATTGTAACAAATTTACACTCAACTTGTTCAAACCATGAGAGACCCTTAACTCTAGGAAACAAACTGAGGGTTGCTGGAGGGGAGGTGGGCAGGGGGATGGGGTAACTGGGTGATGGACATCAGGAGGACACGTGATGTGATGAGCACTGGGTGTTATATGCAACTAATGCATTACTGAACTCTACATCTGAAACTAATGATGTACTATATGTGGGCTAATTGAATTTAAATTAAAAGGAAAGAAAAGGAAAAAAAGAAGAAGAAAGTGGTGTGGGGGGAGAGATGGAAACAACTTAAGGGACTGCCAACAAACAAACAGATGAAGAAGAAGAAGAAAGAAAAAAAAAAAAAAGAATACACCTAGGTTAGTCTTCCAGAAGATGAAAGACCATAAAGAGGCTCACCCCCCTGTCATTGTCCCACATGCTCCCAAACCAACCCAGCTCCCAGCTGACCATAAACACGAGTGTACCCTCCACTCAAGACCAGAAGAACTGTCCAGCCGACCAACACCACTAATAAATGTATCATTTTGTGTACCAAGCTTTTGTGGCTGTTTGTTATACAGCAGTACTGATGCAATAGATAGCTGATAGAACAATCTTAATAAAAGCAATGTCTGAAAATCAATGTAACTTGTATACAACTTGAAAATGCCAGCTTGCCAAAGCTCAATGTTACATGTCAAAATTTCTTTTACGACTTAATGCAGACTAATTCGTGTACAACACTTCAACTTTGTTTTATCAATTCTTGTGCAGCTTCACTGATGATCTAGAACTCATAATGATGTATGTAAAAGGATAATAGTTTAAACAAAGTGGAGTGCCTGGGTGGCTCAGTCCGTTAAGCGTCTGCCCTCGGCTCAGGTCATGATCCCAGGGTCCTGGGATCGAGTCCCACATTTGGCTTCCTGCTCCCTCTGCTGCTCCCACTGCTTGTGCTCGATCTCTCTCAAATAAATAAATAAATAAAATCTTTTTTTAAGTTAACTGGCAAAGCACAGTGTTGGAAGTAACAATTTGTTGAGTTTTGGAGTTTTTTTTTTTTAAATTGGTTCTTTCTCATAATACTTCCTTTTGTAGTTTTGGGGACTATAGAAAGAAGACAGACTTGAGCCCACCCCCAAAAAGGTCAAGATAGAAACTACCCCAGTATTTATTTTGACCCCATACTGCTTAGCAGATTGGCAGGAAGGTTCAGACATAACCAAATAGCAGGGTTGATTTTTTCCCACACACTTGTCCTAATAATAGCCATGCAGTAATTATGTACACGGCAGCTACGTACCAAACTACTGCGGTGATCTATTTAAGTAATAGAAACAGAAATACCTACATACAATACTTATTACTCATAGGAAAAGACAAACTTAAATACTATTTACATCAATTCAGACAAGGCACCGCCTCTAAAGCCAATAGCAAACCATATAATGAGTGTCGAAAGGACATTTTTTGAACCACATTTATGGCCTTTATTCTAATCCTGATCCATGGCTGCTTCCCCAAAATTTCCAAGGCAGCTATAATTCTTAGCAGACTAAAAAAATACATTGCTATGCAGTCTGCCCTCTTTCTAACCTTTTAACCCCAAGATGGTCAGACATAAGGTTCAATGTTATGGTCAGAGTTCAAAAGTTTTAATGTTCAGGTTGTTTCTGGCTACTGAGTTTTCTCTTCTAGCTACTAATTTAACCCAACTACATTCTAAAGCTGACTCTGGCAATACATTTAAAAATGTGGTCAAAACAAATATGATGGCTCTGTGTCCTCCCCGTCCTCTAGCAGGGAACATTCCTTCCCGATCAAACTGGCATCAAATTTTCTATACATGATACAGCTGCAGACACCAACTGGTATACAGCAGCAGAGCTGGGGTGACGATGGACCTACATACACACGGGGCTGACCAATAGAAGGTTTAAATAAAAGGTTAAGACAACTGTTGGAAAGATGCCACAGGGCAGTACAAGCGACTTTGAGAATAAAATGTGAGATTGGACAAAGTGACATTTATGCGCACTTCCACCCCTGAGACTCACTGAGAAATACCCACACAGATGGTAAAGCAGTATGGAAACAAGAGCACTTGTATCGGGCAGAGAGACTGGAGCAAGGCTGGTCCTGCTAGAAATAACGACACCGCAAGAGCCATCAGCCCAGCTCTTGGCTTTTGCTGCCTAAATGCCATTTCCCAGTTCCGTTCCTGCTTAGGATAGAGACAGCTGCAAGAGAATGTGGCTCCCACCCTAACCAGAAGAAAAAGAGAAACAGCTAATCTACAAAACCACAAGTTTCAAAGCGGATTAGAATGCTGAGGTCAGAAGGGAACTAAGTGAACTGAATTCCAAAGGGTGACAAATGCCTCTGGAGGGGGAAAGGACGCATACATTCTCACCTCTCGCAAAGCCTTGAGGGAAGCCTCGGGGAAAGGGGCCACAGTTCGAAAAGCAGGCAAGAGGCAAATAACTGAGATTTTAGCAAATTCTGTGTGGGTGAGTGTGGTAGTTCAGGACCCCTGGATCCCTACAAGGAGAGTCTGGCCCTCACCTGCCAACTGTTTTCCACAGGCTTCCACTGAACGCTCATGAGACACTGGGGACAGCCAAGACCTGAGAGGGCCCCTTGGCACATGGGCCTTGTTGAGGTTTGAAGGGGGAGGAAGGCTATCTTAAGAATAAGATACGTTGGCACGTTGGGCCTGGCATAAGTACAAGTAGTGGGTAGTTACAAATGAGGGACAGCGTCTTGGTCAGCTTGGCCTGACACCACAGACGGGGTGGGGTCAACAACAGGCATTTATTTCTCATGGTGCTAGAGACTGAGAAGTCCGAGGTCAGGGCACCAGCAGACTCAGGGTCTGCTTCCTGGCTGCTTTCTGATATGGTGGAGAGAGAAAGCATTCTGGTATCTCTTCCTCTAATCTTACAGGGACATAAATCCCTTCATGGGGGGCTCTAGCCTCATGACTTCATCTAAACTTCATGATTACCTCTTAATGGGCCCACCTCTTAATACCATCATATTAGGAGTTAGGGCTTCAACACGTGGATTTGGGGTTGGAGGGGGGAACACAAACGTTCAGTCCATAACAAATGGGCACAAAAGCTTTCCATGTCCCAACCCTTCTCTAAGATCAAACAAAAGCCATCTGCTGCTGAGGAGAGACAAGAGCTGACCCTTTGACACGAGGCAAAAGCAACTTGTGGCTGGGGAAAAGGCAAGAAATCCTCCCAACCCCCACCCCTCCCCATCCCCCATTAGGATGGCTGCCTTGGAGGGGGAGAAAACCACTCCCCTCACAGGCACTGGAGGTGCCTGGGTAAGGAGGATCCTGCCCTGGTACAAAACATAAAAGGAAAACGTTTGCTTGTAAGGGCGGACAAGTAGGGTATCTGTTACTCTTGCTGCCCCCAAAGCCAGAGGACATGAGCTAGAAGGTAACAAGACTTACTATTCCCAAGGAAACCTTGCTCACACATAGACACTAGGTTCCTCAAGGCCTGTCTGAAACACCCTCTCTGTGGGTTGACGCCCATGGATTCAAGCACGAATGCTCTTTCCACTTATCTCCCTTACAACACCCGCAGAAACTCCAGTCACTTCTAGAACAAGGGTGACTGCTCTTTGGAAATCTCACCCCTAGTACTGATGGCTCTGACTTCCTGCCAGCCCAGCCCTGCCGGCCATCCAGGCACCCCCACCGGTGCCTACTGTTCACTGCTCACAAGTAAGTGTTCATCCCCCAGGCCCCATAGCGTGGTGCTATGAACTGCGGCGTGTGTTATCCTTCCCTCGGGTTGGTTTCTTCTCAGACAGAAAGTCAGTTCCGTGGGTCTATTCGCATTCCTGTCTGATGTCTTTCAAACCATGACATTGATAGCCACACCTGACATCTTCTTCTTATATAAAATCATCCACAGTGACCCTGTAATCTCTCCCAGGCATACCGAACCACATCACATTGTGGTCACGCCAACCCATCACAAATTTCCCCATATGAAAATACAGCCTTCCCCATCTGCTTCTTACCAACCTACCCAAACTTCCTAGCTAAATGTTCTACAGATACCTCAATAAATGTCCCACATGGTGTCTTATGTGAGTTCCTCTTGGCACTCTTCCCCCTGCTGCCCAGCCCTGTCTGCCCACGCCTGCTGTTCCTGCTTACCTCCGGAAGAGAGAAGGAAGCTAGTGCACACTGTACATGGACGAGCCAACGGGGGCTTTCACACACAGTCCATTCTCATAACTTCATTCTTATCCCCATTTTGTGCAAAAGAAATAAAGACTCAAGTAACTTGGGAATGACTATGCGGCTGGGAAATAGAGAGCTGGGATTGAAACCACTAACCCCACAGCCCATCCCTTTCCCTCTATTCCTTCATGTGTCATTAGAAGGTTTAGCGGGGTATGGACAATGAGGAAAAGATGGCATCTCTCCATCCCAATCAAGCAACGCAGCAGAGGCTTTGTCAGATGTTTCTTTTAGCCACTGGCCTGAATCACCGGCAGCAATTTACCTGCCAAGAGGTTAACGCTTCCCAGTCTGGGCAGCTGAGCGAGGTACTGACCAGACCCACAAGAAAGCCATTTGCCAGGCAGTGACCAAGTGACTCTCCCTTGTGCAAGGAAGCCTTTCAATTGCCCCTCCCCTTCGTGTCCTCCAAACTCCAATACCAAGCTCCTTACAGTATGTAGAAATGAGCAAAGAAAAAGAAGGAAATAAATTTAAAAGATACCAGGAAGATAGATCCCTTCCCTTTTTAATAAGAATAAGCTTGGATAGCAATAGTTTTCAAATAATATAACCATGGGGTAAATTCACAAAGATTAGCCTGATTAAGTCTGAGCCTGCAACAGCAAAAAGACTAACCAAAGTCAGGATTCTCTTGAACATTCAATCTGAATAAACTTGGTTTGTTTTGAATTGTAAGCACCACTGCTTACAAGTGAATCACACTTAAACATGCACAAGAGGAAAAACTTGTCCTTTTGATTTCTCCGAATGTGCATTTAGACCAGCAAGGACACTGTTCCTGGTCCCGTAAACTTGAGTCCCTGTCTCTTTTTTTTCCTCCCCTGAATCAGCTCTAGTACTTTCTTTTGTCAAGATAATGGAAAACCAACAAGAGTAGCTTTGAGCACCTGGACAACCTTGCAGTTAAAGGCTCCATTCATTAGAGCCATGAAGTTTTCTTGCAGAGATAAAAATGGAAGAAATGTTTTGAATTGCTAAAATGTGCTCTGACCTCCTACATCAGCTGAATCTTCTGGATAGTCATTACTTTGCAAGACACAACATGGTAAAGTTCAACTTTCCAAAGTGCCAACCAGTTTCAAAGAATGTGAAAAGTTTATGAAAATGAAATTTTAAAAAAGCCTGAATTGTGAATAGTGTTGGAAAATTACATCAACTTGCAATTTCCTTTACAAATGTGAATAGCCTTCAAAAGAGATGTGCTCCCTTTCCTGGGAAACTTTTTCCAGAAAGCCTCACCATTTTATTTGTATTTTCACTTATCATCGGATGCCTTTTGGGACAGTGGAGTTTTTAAGAGAATCATCTCCCCCTCTTTTCTCATGTCTTTTCTACATAACTTTTAGAAGAAAAACAAAACAAAACCAAAACCCCTCCACTAATTTTCCAATACCTCGGGTTTTTTTCCAGTTGACTTTGGGCGGCTCATCATGGAATCAAATCTGTAGGCAGATTATTCATTTCCTATTCTTTCTCTAATTAACACGATTTACGAACACTTCTACACAACATAACAAACACTACAATAATTCTTCTGCAGAATCCCGGGAGACATTTATGTAAACAGCTGAGATGTATAATGACTTTGGGATATTGAAGAATATCCTTCAAAAGTGAAATCACAAACAAACAAAATGATCTGGGAGAACAATCTGAAGCCCTTAGCTACGTGAAAATGGTCTGTTTTGGTCACGTGGAATTCCAAAACCCGAATACACACACACCACACAGACACTGGGAAAATACTGTATTTCAGAAATTCAAGTTTATGAGATTAGATTTTCATACATCTGCAAGTATTTTTTCATTTGATGAATCATACATTCTGTATAGATAACAATCAGCACACTGAAAAAACACATAGTAATTACAAGTTCATATATCTCTTATTAAAAATTTGTTTTATCAACCTGAGCTCAGGTTTCAAAATAATATGAAATCCACCTACATTTCCAGTGTATTACACTCTCACCTAAGTCTTAAAGACAAATGCCTTTAGCACTCATTAGAAAACAAATTACAAAATTCCAGCCATGACTTCGCCCTCTGAAATACATTTCCAGAAGCCTCGCGCAGTTAGTGACTGGATGTAATAAAGGCATGAACACCCTGCACATTGTTGACATGCAATATTCCTTCATTGAGCCTTGTAAACAGGCAGAGCGGTACGAGGCCACCTCGTCCTGTGTGTGGCAGGGCAGTCACCAGAGGTGGTGCCGCAGCAGGTGAACCAGAAGGGCTCTGCTCCAGGGGAAGGGGTAGAAACCTCCACGTCCACCCCGCTATCCGCCAGGGCAGGAGGGCAGCAGAGGACACAGAGCTGAGTGGTGAAGGGGGAAGATGTAAAGGGGATTGTCTTGAAAGGAAGGTTGATAAGCACTTGCATCCCTCCTTCTCTGAGACTGGAGCATGAGCACTCACAAAGCCCCGTATCAGCCGCTCCATCTGACCCCTCCTGATGGGAGAATGGCTCAGGCGTTCACAGAAGTCATCCCTTGAGTGTCCAAGAATGGGCCAGTTGCCCTGTCGCTCAGTTCCTGCATTTGCCTCATTTGCACTAATGTATTCAACAAGTATTGCTTTAGTCCTGTGTGCCAGGCCACTGTAGGCCCGGAGGGAGATACGGTGGAGATCAAAACCAGCAATTTTCTCTGGCCTTGTGGGGCATATAAGCAACTAGGGAAGGGGATGAGGAACTGGGAAAGCATATCATAGGCTCACTGGACCCAGTCAAGGATTCAGGGAAGGCTCTCCTGAGCTCTGAAGGACACAGAGGGGTTAAGGAATGGAATGGAATCTTCCTGCCGTGGGTACTGCAGCTGCAAAGGCTTGAGGCAGGACGAAGCAGGGCAACATCAAGAAGGCCAGTGTGCCCAGAGTCAGGACACTGGAGTGAGGAATGATATAGAAGCAGGAGCGGAAGGCAGAGCTGGCCCTGGTGGGGCTTCTTCTGCTCAGCTGGGGAGAGGGCTCTAAGTCACAGGGAGCCACGGAGGGCATTAGGCACGCTACAGAGGCATGGGGGATGGGAGGCTTTCTTTGATGTACGTTGTGAAATTCACTCTGACTGCAGAGTGAAGAACATTCAGCATGGAATCGGAGTGGATGTGGCTAAGCTAGTTTGATGACAGTAGCCTGGGGAAAAGAATTTCGTGGCTTCTATTACAGGGTCAAAAATGGAGTTGGACAGAAGTAATAACACTCGAGAAGTATTTATTTATTTATTTATTTATTTATCTATTTATCTTAAAGAATTTATTTATTCGACAGAGATAGAGACAGCCAGCGAGAGAGGGAACACAAGCAGGGGGAGTGGGAGAGGAAGAAGCAGGCTCATAGCGGAGGAGCCTGATGTGGGGCTCGATCCCACAACGCCGGGATCACACCCTAAGCCGAAGGCAGACGCTCAACCGCTGTGCCACCCAGGCACCCCTCGAGAAGTATTTAAGAAGCAAAACCCACAGGACTAATGATAGACAGTGTATAAATTGTATAAATTTTGTTAGGGATGATTTCCAAACTTGAACATAGGCTCTGGTCAATATATGGAGAAGGAGAACCATCACGGCACCTCAGCACATCACAGGGATAGGAAAGAATTAGAGACCAGGATCCTGCATTCAGTTCAATACCATACCTGAAGTTTCTTTCTTCCCTTTCCAAGAGAGGAAGCAGAAATAGATCCAGAAGGGAGAGGATAGGAGGAAGAATTATTCTTGTCTATGAATCTCTAAAGCAGCAGGCGGCTTCTCTAGCATAAAATCCTATTATCAGAAAAGCCAACACTTGAAACAATATCTTTTTATTCCACAGACTCTGAAAACCAGCCCCTATAATACAACATACCATGAAGACACAGTTTCCAATGATGATGAAATTTATGATAATGAAATTTTCATACCATTATGATCATCAACATTAAAAAAGAATTACCATTTACTGACAGCCTTATATCAGGCAATGGAACGAGAGTGCCTAATCCTTACAAAATCACTACCAGCCAACGGAGGAGGTGAACAAATCTCAGAGATGTTGAATCAAACTGTGTCCTGGTAAAGGTTTAAAACAACCTCCTTCTGTGTCCACTATCCTGCCCAGTGCTCTAAGATCACTTTCATAATTTCAGTTCTAAAATTCTTCTTGCTTTCTGGGTAGAGACGTGTTCACTCCTGTGTGTACACCGGTGTCTTTGAATTTCTTGGTACTTCCCAAGCACAGAATCTGGGACAGCACATTAGCATTTCCTCCCACCCTGGCCCTCAACACATAGCACTTACAAATCTGGCTATATTTAAGAGCCAAGAGACTATATATAAAGTCTCCCATAATTTATAAATGACACAGAGAAAGAGAGAATTGAAGTGTGTCTTAAAGTGATCTCTAAAGACCTTAGTCCTTCATTTTTAATTGGGTTGGTTAAAGTAATCTTTCCTTCCCATACTTTTATGCTCAGAACCACGAAATCCTACTTCTATTGAACCTCAAATAAACTCACACATGCAATGTGTGCTCATAAGTAAAAAATTAAGATAGCAAAAAAATTAGATAATTTAAAAAATGTGACAGGTGGCTTGCTCTTGATTCATTGGTCTACTGAACTACCACAACTTTAAGGAACCATTGATTGCTTGTTAAATAAAAAGTATTGTGATGATGTCTTAGGGTTAAGTTCCCTAGAAGCACAGTCTGAGATAGGAATTTGGATGCAGTTCTCCAGAGAAGGAGCAGCTGTAAGTCTTAGGAGGCCCCACTCACAGAAGCCTGGGGAATGGAAGCATCAACCCAGAGAGGGGCCTGGGCAGCGCACCAACGGCATGCCCTACAGGCTATTTTTACAAGGTGAACTTGCTTTCTTATAAAACTTTTCCATACATGGAGTGCCCTAGGAGCTTATTGTGTCCCTCTCCCTCCACAGAGAAGAAAACTGAAATTCAGAGAGGTGGAATCACTCATACAAAGACAGAGAATCAATTAGCAGAGCTGGTACTCTAACCCAAATCTTTAAACTTCAACTTCCATTTATTCAACTTGACAACCTGAAAACTTTCCCAGTATAAAATATGTAGAAATGTTGGATAAAATATAATAAACACCATTTTACAAGCTTGGTTGAGCTCAGAGAGAGAACAGGATATGTCCAGAGGCCAAAAAGAAAGAGGAAACTGAGTGGTAAGCATGTCTTGGTGCCCAGGTAGCCCCTGGGGAGAAAGGTGGGAAACCGAGGAGTTTGGATTTTAATGACCAAAGAGGGTTGAGGGTTTAATCCTAGACCCAAAAGTGGGCCTGAAATGAGAACTAAGAACCCCATGAAAAGCTGAGAACTTCACAGGGCTACCCTGAAAGGATGAACTAGAAACAGAGTTGACCTACCAGCATAATGAGACAGTAGGGATGCTTGTCTCAGTGTGAGCTCTGGGTGGGAAAAAAAAAAGAAAGAAAAAGAAAAAAGTCTCACTGAGAATTCAAAATTGGTAGCTGACCCTCCATTTGGGTTTGGAAGTCAAATTTATACTACTGATGAGTCTAGGAACCCTCAAGACAAGAGATTAACATAAGTAGTCTCAGGTCAGAGATCTCTTGGAGCGTAACTCAGAGGTAAACATAAAACCTCTCTGAAAAGAAATAACCAGACCCCAAGGAATCCTACAGATAAAGTCCGCTAAAGATGAGCCCACAAGTCAAAACTACAAAATACCCAGCAGGGAGAAATCTACCATGACTGGATCAATAGACACAATAAACAGCAAAACTAGATCCTCATGCTTTCAATTGTTTCTCCTACCAGTTATCTCCCAATAGACTAAGTTGATAAGGCAGCTTTATTCTTTAGCCACATTATTCATTATTCACTCTATTTCATTAACTAAATTAAATTAATTAATTAATTTAAAAGAGCTACTCAGTCACTCAGAAAATTTTCTCTTTGACTTAGGCTTTAAGGAAAAAGTGACCAAGGCCTTCTAATCTTAAAAATAGAAAGATTTATCAATAGAAGAATTTATCAAAGAAATTATCTTCCTTAGATAACTTAAATATAGACCTAGTGGGAGGCAAGCAAGTGGAATAATTTTTTTCTTTAATTCCCCTAGAGTCTTGGGATTCTATGAAGATTCCTCTAAAGCCACGTGTCTCAATATGCTTTCCCAAAAAAAAAAAAAAATCTGATCTGAAAATGTTATGCAATCATTGGCTGTAATCAAAAAGAGGGTGGGTAAGGAGGCTGTATTGTTTGCCAACCAAAACAGTAACTAGACTAAAAAACCCAACTTCTTAGTATTTGGCAATTTGCTCACTGCGAACCATAGATGATACAACTATCCCTTGAAGAAATCCAAAGTGGCTGTTGTAAACAAATATATAATCATTCCTTGTAACTGCTAGTGCAAACCACTGACAATAGCCAAGTCTCATACTATTAGACAAGGACACTTTCCAGCTTATACTCAAAGACAGATCATTAAATAAATAAGGGGAAAGGGAGATTTTTCTCTGCATAAAAAGTTTATTGGACTGATTTTCAATGGTGTGTTCTAACTAAGAACAAAAGATGGGAGAGGAAGAAAGTTGAAGTAAAAACGTGGAGTTAGGACAAAAAGGGGACTTTAAGTACTGATTGTGATATAGCAACAATTTGTAAATATTTGTCCACTGAATCCTCACAAAAATCTTATGGCTTTTGAACCAATTTACAGATGAGAAAACTGAGGCCTAATGTGGGTTAGTAATTGCCCACAGCCACAGAACCACTGAGTGGCTAAGCCCTAGCCAGGTCTTTCTGACTCCAAAGCCTACAATTTTCATTAGACTCTGTTCATAAAGTCCATATTCAAATCAAAGGCTCATGAGGCTGGGCGGGGGGGGAAGGCTCTCTCTCTCCTAGAATCAGAAAGCTCTGATACTTGTAGACTTTTCGGTTTTAATGAATTATTTCTCATATTTTTTCTCATACAGTTTTGATAGCATTTATATTTATTAAAACATATATGTCTCTCAGGGGCAGCTGGGTGGCTCAGTTGTTAAGCGTCTGCCTTCACCTCGGCGTGATCCCGGTATTCCGGGATCAAGCCCCACATCAGGCTCCTCCTCTGGGAGCCTGCCTCTTCCTCTCCCACTCCCCCTGCTTGTGTTCCCTCTCTCACTGGCTGTCCTCTCTCTGTCAAATAAATAAATAAATAAATAAATAAATAAATAAATAAATAAATCTTAAAAACAAAAACATATATGTCCCTCAATAAACCAGGTACAGAAACATACCTCAACATAATAAATGCCATAAATAGCAAGCCCACAGCTGACATCACACTCAACAATGGAAGGTTGAAATCTTCCAATAAGATCAGAAACAAAACAAGAGTATACTCTCACCACTCTTATTCAACATAGCATTGGAAGTCCTAACTAAAGCAACCAGGCAAGATAAAGAAATAAAAGGCATCCAAATCAGAAAGGAAGAAGTAAAACTGTCATTACTTGCATTGGTTATGATCTTACATACAGAGAATTTTAAAAGCGCAACCAAAAATAAGTTGGAACAAAAAAACAAATTCAGTAAAGTTGCAGGATCCAAAGTCAACGCACAGTAATAGTTGTTTTTCTATATACTAACAATGGAATATCTGAAAAAGAAATAGAGAAAACTATCCCATGCACAATAGCATCAAAAATAATAAAACTTAGAAATAAATTTAACCAAGGAAATGAAAGATCTATACAATGAAAACTATAAGAACTTGAAAGAAATTGAAGAAGAACCAAAAAAAATGGAAATATATCTTGCGCTCATGGATCAGAATTAATACAATTAAAATGTCCATGCCACCCAAAGCCATCTATACATCAATTCAATCCCTATCAAAATTCTAATGGCATTTTCTATAGAAATTTTAAAAAAATACCTAAAACTCATAGATCCAAAAAAGGCCCCAAATAGCAAAAGTGATTCTGAGAAAAGAATAAAGCTGGAGGCATCACACTTTCTGATTTCATACTAGATTACACAGCTATAGTAATCAAAACAGTATGATACTGGCATAAAAATAAACACATAGATCAGTGGAACAGAACAGAAATAAACCTCTACATATGTGGTCAACTAATTTTTGACAAAAGGGCCAAGAATACTCAATGGGGAAAGGATAGCCTCTCCAATAACTGGTGTGTTGGGAAAACTGGATAACCACATGCAGAAAAATGAACTTGGACCACTTATTCCACTCACAAAAATTAATTTGAAATAGATTAAGGACTTAGATATAAGACCTGATATCACAAAATGCCTAGAAGAAGACAGGGAAGAAGCCTCTTGACATTGGTCTTAGCAAGAATTCTTTGGATATGACATCAACAGCACAAGCTGCAAAAGCAAAAATCAATATGTGGGACTACGTCAGACTAAAACACTTCTGCACAACAAAATAATGATCAGCATGATGAAAAGGCAACCTTCAGAACAGGAGAAAATATCAGCAAATCATATATCTGGTAAGAAGTTTATTCCACAATAATAAAGAACTCATACAACTCAATAGCAGAGAGAGAGAGAGAGAAATCGAATTTAAAAATGGGCAGAGGAACTGAATAGACATTTTTCCAAAGACAACCAAGTGGCCAAAAGGTACATGAAAAGATGCTCAACATCACTGGTCATCAGGGAGATGAAAATCAGAACCACAATGAGATATCACCTCACACCTGTCAGAATGGCCGTCATCAAGAAGACAAAAGACAAAGGGTGTCTGGGTGGCTTAGTCAGTTAAGCATCCAACTCTTGATTTTAGCTCAGGTTGTAATCTCAGGGTCAGGGGATCAAGCCCCCTGTCCAGCTCTGTGTTGGGTATGGAGCCTACTTAGGATTCTGTCTCCCCTTCTCCCTCTGCCCCTCCTCCCCTCTCCCTTTCCTTAAAAAAAAAAAAAAGAGACAACAAGTGTCGGTGAGGATGTAGAGAAAGGAACACTTGTGCACTGTTGGTGGGAATGTAAAGTGGGGCAGCCACTATGGAACACAGTGTGCGGTCTCCTCAAAAAATTAAAACTGGAACTACCTTATGATCCAGCAATCCTGCTTCTGTGCAATGTCCAAAGGGAATGGAAACAGGATATCAAAAAGATATCTGCATTCTGTGTTTACTGCAGCATTATTCACAACAGCCAAGACACGGAGACAATCTAAGTGTCTGTCAGTGGATAAACGCATAAAGATGAGAGGTGTGTTCGTGTGTGTGTGTGTGTGTGTGTGTGTGTGTGTGTATACATATATATTTCTTTTTTTTTTTTTTAGGCATAAGAATGAAGGCCATCATGCCACTTGTGAGAACATGTATGGACCTTAAGGGCATGATGCTAAAAGAAATAAGCTGGACAAAGAAGGACAAATACTATATTGTGTCACTTATACATGGAATCTAAAAAAGCCAAACTCATAGAAACACACAGTAGAATGGCTGTTAGCAGGGGCTGGGGGTGGGGGAACTGGAGACACATTGGTCAAAAGGTACAAACTTGCAACTAGAAAATGAGTAAATTCTGGAGAGCTAATGCACAGCACAGTGGCTCTAATAAACAATATCGTATTACTTACTTTAAAGTTGCAAAGAGACTAGATCATAAATGTTCTCACCACACACACACAAAAAGGATAACCATGTGATGAGATAGAGATGTTGGCTAAATCTATGGTTATCTTACTGCTATATATAAATTTAACAAATCAACATCTACTTAAGCTGTACACCTTAAACTTACACACGTTATATGTCAATTATATCTCAGAAAAAACCACCACACATAGTAATTATTGCCCACCAGGCACTGTTACAAACACTTTACAAATATCAACTAATTTAATCCTCAAAACACTCCAGGATGAAATACTGTCCCCATTTTACAGATGTGAAAATGAAGACACATAGAAGTTAAGTAGCTGAGGGTAACACAGCTTATTGAATGGCAGAGATAGGATTGGAAGTGTGGCACTGGGGCTCCTGAGCCCATTCCCTGAAATGCTCCTTGGTGGCAACCTACTGAATAACACACCCTAGATTGTGGCTTTCGGTGAGAAAGCACAGGTCTGCCTCCTCAGCGGGCCTCGCCCTACTAGCCCTGCTGGAAAGGACTGCTCACAGAAAAACCATTCCCAAATTCCTGTTTGATCAGATTTGCTAAAAAAGGAAGGACAGACAGAAGGAGGAAAGAAAAGAGAAAGGGAGAAAGGGAATGAGAAAAGGCATGAGGGAGACAAGAGCAGATAAAGAACAGGTCTTCTCTTGAAGGGTTTACGTGTGGAGGGCTGCGAATGATTTCCCCGAAAAAGAGGGCAGTTGAGGGCCGTCTCCCTGCTCGGCTGTGTTGCAAGTCACTGCTCCCACCTTGTCGCCTCTTTCAACCGGCATCTGCTAACTCACTACTTGGAGCCAAAAACTCACGTGCCACGTGAGTGACAGACACAGAAGAGAACCAACTAGCGCCCTGGACACGAGGGAGCTTAGGGTCAGTCTGGGGAAGTTGGATTTTCAAGCAACAGCTACAGCACAAGACAGAGAGTGGGAAATACGCAGCAGCAGCACAGACTAAGTGCCGTGGGCAATGAGGAAGCAGGGGTAGCTCCTGTGCGAGCAGAAAGCAGGTAGGACAGAGATCAAGGACGCCCTCACCTAAGAGACCAGACTGCAGTGGCCCAGACAGCAGAGGTGGCCCTCGCTTCCTACCGGCCCCAAACACGTGTCCTCTGCTCTTACTAGAGACATCTCACAAAGCACCATCACTTTGCCCCTGACATGAACTACCTTGACCTGGGACGTCCACGTACCTTCCCTCCATTATCCAAATTCTATAGGTATTTTAACGTCTTTATTTCAACTCTACCTCCTCCTTCATGGCTTTTCCTGAGTATCCCAAGCCTCAGTCATTGCCTCTCATCTGTATTCCTAGGAGATCGTCCTAACAAATAGCGATCAGTTATTATACGCGAAGCACCTTCTGCAATGTCTGACCCTAGTGAGGGTTCCTTCCTGAAAACTTTCCCCTCCCCTGGCTTCCATTCCATCACTGTCCTGGTTGCCTTCCTGCATCTCTGCCCTTTTGAGGTTCCTCTTGCCCTGCTCACAAATGATATGTGAGGGGTCTCCAAGGATCCATGCTTGGTCCTAGACCTCACTCTTTTCCCACTTCTAGGCTACATATTCCATATCCTCTAATTTACAGGGCAAGAAGTGCTGATCTTCTGATGCCAACGCAGAGATCAACTTCTGCAGGCCAGAGGCTGCTGCTGTGCTCCTGACCCAACCATCTATGTATCATTTCCTCTGACATAAATATTTGTACCGCAAACTCGTATTCCCTAAATACAACCCATTGGCCTCCCTCCCATTCACCATCACCAAGCCTGCTCCTCTGCATGTATTCCATAGCTTAGCAAGTGGGGAAACAAACAAACAAAATCCCTTCTTTCTTGGAAAAAAAAAAAACCACTGCTCTTTCATCTTGCCTCTGAGTCAAGCTCAAAGCTAAGTTGTATAGTGTAGACATACCCTGGTCCACACGGAATCCACCAAGCCCAGAAGATTCTACTTATCTAAAATCCCACTCTGCTTTCACTAGTGTCTGCCATGGTTTGGGCTCTTTCCCTTCTCTCATCTGAATTATCTCTATATCTGTTCCCCCTCTGTATCTGCCCACCAACCTTTTTCAAACCATTCCCCACTCCGGCCTCATGCTGAACATTCTAAAACTCAAATCTGACCATGTCGCCCACCCACTAAAATGTTTTGCTATCCTTCAAGAGGATGGCCAAACCTAACTCTTCAGTGTTAATGGAGTACACTGCTATGCTCTTTATGAACTGGCCACTGCTTATCTAGCCAGCCTCATCACTCAACACCATCCGTACCCTCCCTAACACCCATCTCCTCATACACCAGGCTCTGGACATACTGAATGACTGGCAGTCCTCCGAGATCAACGCATTGACCATCACGTGCACGTTCTTTCCGTCTGAAGGCCTTCCTTCCCTCCTTCATGTGATCAACTCCTTCTCATCCTTGAAAACTCAACGCAAGGATTGACCTCCCTGCTCAGTCTTTCCATAAATCCCCACACCCCTCTGTGCTCCCAAAACATCCTGTGAGTACCAATTCCCTCATACACTTGATCACCCTACACTCCAAGCACTCATTTATCTTCCTGTCTTCCCTTCAGGTAGGAGTTGAATGTTTTTAGATTCTGTATTCTCAATGCATACAACAAGGCCCATAGTAGGCATTCAATAAATGCTTGTTGAATAAATGAAGAAAATATTAGGAATGCTTTTTAATATGGTTCTTTGCCTTTCTAGTGTATTAACCTTTGGATTCACTTGTGGGGGTTAAAATAAATACACATGATATATGACAGTGTTTTCTAAACTATTTTAAATGATCAGAAAATACTGTCTTTTAAGAAACAACACCGTGTGGCGAAAGAACCTGTACTTTGGAGGCCAGTGTCCCTATGTTTCATTTCTGAGGCCTACCAGCACATTATTTATCCTTGGTATGCTTCACTTTCTCCCTCTCAGCTCTTAAATCCTGACTCAGTTTATAAACCTTCAACTTATAGACAATTGTTGAGAAATGTTTGTGTGTCTAAAGCAAAACCCTACCTCCCTTGTAGGTGTGTGGATGCATGTGTGCAGAGAAGAGCCAAGTCCCACGTGGATTCTCATCTCAATCCTTCTCCTGGGTAAGGATTCAAAACCCCCTTCCAGGTTCTTGGGCTGGGGAAGTTACCCGAGAGCACTCAGCCCAAGCATGGTGCCAGGAATTAGAGCAATTACCCACCAGGCTGTCCTACCTTGTTTGTTGAGTGATGAAACCACAGTTACTTTAGGCCTAAACAAGATTAGCTGAACGATAAATATTTCTTGATGATAGTATATGCAGGTATAGTTAAAAGCCAAACTTTGTTTTGCTTATAATAAACTATCTCTGGAAGTAAAACAGAATTAATGGCTGTATATTCCTTCAACCAGCCCACAATGAAGAAGCAGAATGAATGAATCAATATTATTACATGAACATTTATCACACCTGACATAACAGTTATACAAATCAAGTCCATGGCATGGTTTTATAGCGCCATTAGAATGCAAAAATACTTAATCTGAGCAAAAATGGACTATTTTAGACTAGAGCTAACCACAGACTACAGAGCGGCAGAGACCCCTCCCACCTGTTCCATAACCCCACCTGAGGAAATTAGTCCACTTACGGGTATAGTTCTTTTAAAATCCCTGGGCAAAATATAGCAGGCGTTGAGAGGATTTTTTTTTTTTTCATATATGGTGGTGGGGGGGGGAGCCTTAAGCCCTAGTACAGAGCTTTGAGCCCTTCCCCAAACCCACCCTTTAAGAAAACATATTCGCTCTAAGTCCAAGAAGCCAAACAAGGAAGCACTTTGTGTCACAAATCAGAAGCACATCCATGATGCTTGCGCTCAGGAGCAAGGCAACCTCCGGAGTTAACCAGCCTTGCCCAAGAACTCCCAGGGAATGTCCCGAATGCCCTGAAGACCAGAGAATTCCACCTCTCCCTCCCACTGTGCCTTTACACCACAAGCCCTCTTGTCATTATTGCTCCCCAACTCAGCTCACACCTCCATGCTGACCCCGACACTCTCAAGTATTTCTTATGACACCTTTGTCAAGTTTTGAGATTTATTTTTCCATTAGAAAAAAATAGTACAAATCACATTACAGAAAATTAGAGACATGATTCGTTGCAATTGGACCAGAAACAGAAGCCAGGAAACTCCAGACTCGTTAAACTTTTCACCAACAACCAGTGCCCTTTAATATTTAAAAGCAACATGAGTCAGTACTTAGGATGACTGACTGCCTTTCCTTGGGATGTGGAAAAGACCACGCGGCCTTCAAAGAGAACTGTAGACCTAAACACTCAGTCAGAAAGGAACTTGAAAGGACAAAGGATGCCCATGGCAGTGTAGAGAACGGGGTAAAAACAAACAGAATAAGGGCCTCTGACCTCCATACTTTATTCATTATTCCACGTACTTATGGCCCCAAATGAAAGACCTTCCACACAAAGCTTGTGTTAGTTCGTTGGATGGTCTGCACACACCACCAGTAGCCAGTTTCATCAGGATCTGGCCAGAGTCGGGTCATGTTTGGGCTCTGGGTCCAGAGCCAGCATTCTATGAATTAAATCTGCTGCTGAAGGGTTCTGCGGGTCTCCCAGCACTTAACCAAGTACTTCCACCTCTAAGTGTGGGAATATTGGCTTAAAAAATCAGCTATGGGACGCCTGGGTGGCTCAGTCGGTTAAGTGGCTGCCTTCGGCTCAGGTCATGATCCTGGGGTCCTGGGATAGAGGCCCGTGCTCTGCGGGGAGTCTGCTTCTCCCTCTCCCTCTGCTCCTCCCTCCCCACTCATGTTCTCTCTTGCTCACTCTGCTCTCTCTCTCTCAAATAAATAAAAAAATAACTTTTTAAAAAAGTCGTCTATAAGACCATCAAATCTTTCACTCCTAATCTAAAATTGACAATAATTTACAAGAGGATTTCGTATCTCAAATCCTACCACTCTAACAATTTTTAACTCAAAAAAAGAACTTCCCTACAAGTCAAATTCTGCTAATGGTAATGGAAGAATATGATACTCCTGTAGTCCAAATAATACAGCTAAGAGAAGGAAAAATGGACCACTTGGTCTTCAATCACAGGACACAGAAGAACCTGGAAGCCATTCCAAGCAAAGAGAAGGCTCTTCCTGAAGCATCAAACACCACTTACCTAAAAATGCAGACTGTGACTCAGAGTTTTCTAGAATATCTCCTTGATATTCAAATACAGCCGTAATCACAACTGAAGTAGAAATTACCTGAAATATGACAACATCCAATAACCCAGGAGAGTTCAAAGCAGCTTGGGGAAATCTAATGATCTGTATTAGAAAACACAGAGGGAAAAAAATGGAGGTAGAAATCTGAGTTGCTACAACCCCTTTGGAGAACTGCTTGGCAGTATCTACTAAGGCTGAACAGAAACAGACCCAACGACCCAGCAATTCCATTCCTAAGTGCTCCCCACCAGGAACATGTGCTTATGTCAACCCAAACACTGCTCACAGTTAGCACTACACTCCCAACCAGAAACAACTCTGACGTCCACCATGAAACAGAACAGACTCTGGTGCACACAACAGTATGAACAACTCACAAATACGATGCTGAGCAGAAGCAGCCATGACCCCAGTCGGGTCTACTGTATGATTTCAGTTACATAAAGTTCAAAGACAGGCACTAACCTCTGCAGTTCGAGGTCAGGACAGTGCTCATCCCTGACAGTGGAGGGGAGGGGTTTCGCTCATTTCCATTCCCAACGGCTGTGTATAAACGCTCCTACTCAGGGGACATTCATTTTTTGAAGCAAAAGACAAAATGCTGCTTCAAATATTAGATTTTTCCCCTCACATACAGAATTTTTAAAATGGGTCCCAGAAAATGTATAAAGAAGTAAAACCACACTATTTCCCATAAAATGGAAGACACCAGCTACATGAGACTGAAATGAAGCTTGAGCGCAGGCAGTTTTGGACAGTGTCCCTGAGTCCCAAGCTGACAGCAAAAAAGTGACATATGGGAGGCGGCTGATATCCAGACGGCCCTCACACATTCCCTTATGGAGGATTTTCCAAAGTTGTCTTGATCCTTCAATCAGAAGCATCTAGAAGGCTGAGTAGTTTCCACTACTCAGAAGGCCCAGGAGACCTCTGGGTTTTGCTGAGCACAGAAGCCTGCGGCTTGGAGTTGGCAGAAAGGAAGGTCCAGGAGACCTCATGGCCAGCGCAGGATCAGCTGCAGACAAAAGGGCGGCCTCTTGGTTTTTCCAGTTTACACGACTCGGACAACTTGAATACATTTTGGTCTGCATCGTGCCAAGGTGCATTTATTCAAGTACAGAAAACAGTTTTGAAATCCCACTAATGGGAAACAGGTTATTCTCTGGGTTATCATCAGCAATTAACCCAAATATCCTGAAATTCGATAAGATCGGAAAGGAACTGATGAGCTCCTATCCACCTTCTCCACTGAGCCACCTACCACTCCCCTCACTCTTGTCATTCTTCCCAGGGACCCTTTCCCTGCTTCCTCTGAGGATTGTGCCATCTATTTCCTCTTATCCAAGCAGCAAAGATAATTAGGATGAACTATTTGAATATGGGGTTTCCATCTGAATGTCTTAAAGTCAACCTATAAGCTTAAAGATGGCACAATCTGTCCTGTGATGGAAGCTTGGGGGCTCGTTCATTCCTTCAACAACCTTTTCGTAAGCTTCATGCTAATGGATACAAGTTCCCATTTAACACATGAGATAGTCAAGAAAACAACAGGAAGCCTAAATTCCAGGATCCTGGGGCGCCTGGGTGGCTCAGTCGTTAAGTGTCTGCCTTTGGCTCAGGGTGTGATCCCGGAGTCCTGGGATCGAGCCCCGCATCAGGCTCCTCTGCTGGGAGCCTGCTTCTTCTTCTCCCACTCCCCTTGCTTGTGTTCCCTCTCTCACTGCTGTCTCTCTCTTTGTCAAATAAATAAATAAAATCTTTAAGAAAAAAATAAAAATAAATAAATTCCAGGATCTTGATATGGAATTCCTAGATTCACATTTCCCCTTTATTGTTACTTTCGACAGGCAGAAGGCAAGATGAAGGATTTACAATCTCTTTCCCAAGAAAAATAGAAAATCTAGGACAAGAAGTCAGAAGACCCTGGACAACAGGAGTATTGTATTTAAATGTGTTTCTCCACAGGGCTTGGTGATCAGAACTGCTGCCCGCCTCAGGCTCACAAAATAGAACCCATGTGTCCCCCCAGGGAGCAAATGAGTGGAAATATTGACTTTGAGTTGGTGTTTCTCTGACCCTACAAACTGCTTCTGTGTGGGCCTCTGGTAAATGTAAACTATGCAAAACATATGCAGCGAAAATACATTCGTCCACATGATAGTTTTAATATGGAAGATTTTTTTAAACGTTGAACCCCACCCTAGAAAAACATGAGGGCAGAGCAGTCTTTCATTCTTACTTCAACTATCTCATTCATCCATTGAGCACGGCCCTACAGAAATCTGGGGCTTGGGTAATTCTTTGTGATGGATTGTAGGACGTCTAGCAACATCCCAAGCCTCTATCCACTAGATGCCAGTACAACCCCCAAGGCTCCAGACCGTTGCCAACCATTTCCTGGTGAATATAATCCGCCCCTACTGAGAACCCGTGCTTGAGGGAGAGTCAGAATGGTGGGGTGGAAAAGCATTTGATCGAGACAGGTTCCTATCTAGATTTGGCAGCTAGCTGACGGTGTAACCTGATCACTGAGGTTCTTTGAGGTTCTGTTAAAGCAGCTGTGTAGCTGATGCTTGGATGCTGAGGAAGAGAGGCGCATGCTCACAGGCATAACCTATAAAGGAAGGGGGGAAGCAGGACTAGTCAAAGAGCTAGTCAACTACATGCAACCACAAGGCAGACCTCCACTAGTCCCCCAGGGAGCTCCAGCACTGGGATGGTCCTTCTGAGCTGCCCCAAACTGAGGCAAGGGGATCAGGCCCCACACCCCACATCAACCAGGCACTCGCCCCAGGAAAGAGGCACAACCTTGAGCAAGGAAGTGCCATTCATCACAGGGCAAGGCTGAAGGAAGGACCCAGCCGTGAGCTATCAGCAGCAACACCCAGGGGCTGAAGGGCTGCGTGCCTCCCACACAGGGACACAGCACAGCATCCAAACGATACGGGAAGAAGTTTCACCAGACCTGAACAGGTGCATGCGAGAAGTAAGAGCAAGGACTTCAGAAGCTGATCAACTAGGTAGGAAACTCAGCTCTCCCCGGCCGTGCTGACCTGTCTCCATCCGAATCATTGGTCTCTTTTTTAGACGCATGTGGTCTCTGCTACTCCAGTGAGACAGCAAAAATATACTGATGGGTCACTCTGTCCCAGGCATTGGAGATGGGGCAGGGAACAAAATGGAGTCTCGACTCAACAGGAACATTCTTCCTAGCCGAAGGGTATGGGTACGGAGAAGGGAGAGTGGGGCGATTGCAAGCATGAAGTGACCTAAGAGAACTGCTAAATCCACCCAGAGAGGAAGAAACAGCAAACACTGTCTGTGAACAAATCACTGTAAGCAGCCAGAGTCTAAACTGCGTTAAGGATAAATACGACAGTAACATGAACGTATTATTTCCAGAGAAAGAAAAGCACTAAAGGGGTCAGCTTTCCCAGAGAAAAACAATAGGAGCCTCAAGCTGAAAATACCTTGAAATCTTGATGACTGAGGAAAAATGTTTGGCTTTTAACAGATACCTGTGATATTTATTTATGAGTCTTCATCATCGAAGTGTTACATTTTTGCATGATTTCCTTTTAATTTAGATCACAAACATTTATAAAATAAAATTAAAACACTTTTGGAAAACAGTGACTGTGCGTGTGATCTGTGAAACAGTTCTAGATCCTTGCTACTCAAATGTATGGTCCAAAAGAGGAGGGATGGGTCACTCTTCCGAAGCTCTGCACAGGTATGTTGACATTCTTTTGCTACGATATGTGTGCACCTGTCACCTGAATACTTTGTCTGCTGTGAGGTCTCAGCCCAAATCCCAATGCAACCAAAAATTTCCACTTAACCAACCTTTTATGCTAACTGCCTCCCATTAATAAAGAAAACATATAAAATCTCTTTATAATTCAGATACTGAGTAGCTATTTTGGGCACTGATGCTGATAAATGAACAACAATGATAGCGCAAATTTGTAGTGTTTCTGCTCCTAAAAACATTACTTTTGGGGAAACACACACACACACACACACACACACAAACACACACAGCTGTTGAATTCAGTAACACTTCACTGATAGTCAGCCTGGAAATTATGTATTAAAATTCTCAAACTGCTAATTCTAGTAGGGAAAAAATGCATATTCACACCAAGCCCCCCCCCATTTTTCTACACATTATCAGCATTCAGAGAACAAAATGGTAAACTGTGCATTATAATAAAGTTAATATTGTGCTGTCAAAAAAAAAAAAGTATGGCTGAATCATGCAGCGCTCACAGAGAAGATTCTATTAAGTGCAGATTCTAATTCAATGGATTTGGGGTGGGTCCGAGAGTCTGCATTTCTTTTTTTTTTTTTTTAAAGATTTTATTTATTTATTTGACAGAGAGACAGCCAGCGAGAGAGGGAACACAAACAGGGGGAGTGGGAGAGGAAGAAGCAGGCTCCTAGCGGAGGAGCCTGATGTGGGGCTCGATCCCAGAATGCCAGGATCATGCCCTGAGCCGAAGGCAGACGCTTAATGACTGCGCCACCCAGGAGCCCCGAGAGTCTGCAATTCTAATTGGTTCACAGATGATGCTGATACTGCTAATTGGGAGACCACACACTGAGGAACAAGTTTCTAGATCATTTAGCTCAAATGGTTGTGGAGGTTCAGGTGAAGAAATAAATAAATAATTGAGCATCCTGGCCAAAAAAAA
Source organism: Ailuropoda melanoleuca (assembly GCF_002007445.2). Taxonomy (NCBI): domain Eukaryota; kingdom Metazoa; phylum Chordata; class Mammalia; order Carnivora; family Ursidae; genus Ailuropoda; species Ailuropoda melanoleuca. The sequence goes on along the minus strand of NC_048227.1, from coordinate 93,015,842 downwards.
AGAAAGAAACAATCCTGCACCAAGAATCTAGTTAGTTAAACTCTACTGTCTTAGCAGCAAAGTGAACCCCAATTAAAACTTAAATTAGGGGCGCCTGGGTGGCACAGCGGTTAAGCGTCTGCCTTCGGCTCAGGGCGTGATCCCGGCGTTATGGGATCGAGCCCCACATCGGGCTCCTCTGCTATGAGCCTGCTTCTTCCTCTCCCACTCCCCCTGCTTGTGTTCCCTCTCTCGCTGGCTGTCTCTATCTCTGTCAAATAAATAAATAAAATCTTTAAAAAAAAAAAAAAAACTTAAATTAAAACTTTCAACAAATCAAAGATATTTCCTTCAGCAATTAAACGTTATGTGTCTGGACCTAAGACAACAGTAGGTAGGTACCATTTGCTGGCAGGACAGATTACATGGACTTTGCATATATTGTTTACAATATAAATACCACAAAACAAGACCTGAATAATAGTACTCCCTGTGAAAATGGGCCAACCCTTAACCACAGCATTTTCCTGAACTGAACTGGCATGCGCAACAATTCCCCTCAAATGTCAGAGCTGAGCCCTTAAGTAAGAATAATTTGCTACAGACATCACGATGATGAGATAGTTACCGAACATTCTTAATAAAAGGAGTAAGAATTGGTCTTAAAATTAAAGAGACTGCTACAGCCAAAAGTAGTTGAGTTTCTCTTGACAGTTTTATACTAGATGCCTGGCACCATCCAAAATTCTATCATTTTTTTTTTTAAGGAGCTCATAAGACATATTATAAATCAGCATCTTGGATCCTATCTTTTATCATAGTCATCCAGATTGGATGTGTCAGATAATAATTATTATAGGAGGATGATGAGTGATCTGTGGGAGTGGTTCAGTTTCACTGACATAAGCAAAGGTTTATGAAATAAATAGTAGCATAATAACAGCATTTTCAAAAGAAACTCCTAATATATTTTAGTGATCTTTTCATATATAACTCTTCCTCAAAGTGACTCATATCTATATTATTTTAACAATAAGGTTTACCTGATTAATAAAATAACTATCACTATATATATTATATACAAATTATATTTTATTATAGATATTAGAAATATATATTAAATATATTTTAGTTTAACAACTTATTATTAAACCTTAATTAAAATTCAAGAAGGTAAATTATGTAAGAAAGACATAACGGGGGGTGCCTGGGTGGCTCAGTAGGTTAAGCGTCTGACTCTTGATTTCAGCTCAGGTCATGATTTCTGGGTCATGGGATTAGTCCATCAGGCTCCGCCCTCAGTGCAGAATCTGTTTGTCCCTCTCCCTCTGCTCCTCCCCCCAGTTGTACACTCTCTTTCTCTAAAAAAAAAGGAAAGAAAGAAATGACATAATGGGAAGAAATTACTCACAAAGATTTACCACGTATTATTAGTGGGTCTGATTACGATTTTTTACAATAGCACTGCCACTGTTTGAATGATCACAATTTATGATGGTAGAATTTATGCTAGCAAGAAAGTCTTAACATTGGGTTCTAATTGTACTATTTTATGGGGGGAAGGGCATAATTTTTTGTAAAAACAGAGCAAAATCAAATAATTCTTATTAAATTCTACCCCCAAAGAGATACCCAAGAAAGCAAATTCTACTTCCCTATATCTTATGTCAGCTCCTCAAATCACATAGCTTTTTTCATGATCAGAGCATCAAAAATAAACGTGTATTTTAAGGAAGCGCTTTTGTTTTTTTAAGTTTATGGTTTGGGCATCTAGTTAGAGTTAGTTCTTCTATACTTTTCTACATCTTTAATACCGCTGTTCAAGTGCTAGTCGTGAAATACACAGCCGTTATCTTGAAATCTCATTCAAATGATGGTGTTCAATATAGTTTTGCTATTAAGGATATTTTATAATAAGCTTTTTTTTTAACTAGAAAGATATTTACTACACTACTATTATCCAGAATATTCAAATAATCAGAATATCATATTCTCCAGCTATTCATTATAATGGCAGTTCAGTGGTCATTTTAATAGTATGTAATTTCAATATAGACAAGTGAGTATAGTACATTAGTCGTCAAAAAGTGATTTTCATATGCATTGCCTCATTTTATCTTCACAACAATCTCTAAGGTAAGTATGATAAGAACCCTCATTTTTAGATTTGAGGAGTCTCATTAAGAGATGATGTAATTCTCCCAAATCATCTAGATATTGGGTAGTAAAGACAGGATTCAAATCCGGGTCTTTGTTGTTCTCCCCGTGTTGAACTGCCTCTCCAAGATAACGTAAAGGAAAGTACCACAACCACTGGAAAAGATAACAGTGTAAGTCTTCTTAATGCTTAAATGCATATGTGCTCTTCGTAACAATTTAGATATCCCATGGCTGTGCTCTGCTGTTACATGAATCTACGATTCATGTCCACCGCCAAGATATCTCAAGGTGACTTTGAACAAAACTCAGCAACTTGCTAGTACCACCGTCTGATTTGATATAGCACTATCGCTTCCCATTCATTCATTCGTTCATTCAACAAACATTTATCAGGCTTCTACTATGTGGCAAGCGCTGTGCTTTGAGTTTTTCCAATGGTTCAGTGGATATACACAGAACATAAACAGCCCATATACATACAACTTCTTGCTTGCTCTTCTTTCCAATGGCATATTCAGATTGCAAAAAGTCTATGAAACAAACCAAGCCATGATTTGCTTGACCTGGCCCTCCATTTGGGGGGATAGCACCTAATTTTAAAATGTAGATCGTTCATTGGTGGAACTTGAAAGGATTTCAGAAGATGTTGTGAGTGGGCCAACATTACCTAAACTTATGTAGGGAGAATGTTATATTCTTCACAATCCTCTTTCAGATTATATAAACAAGAAAGGCAAAGTTTGTGGCTAGGATATCATTAATATCCCTATATCTCTGGATAATTTCTCTTTTTAGCAGAGAGAGCTTCAGGCTCAGAGCCTTGAATGGGCAACTTTGGTTAAAATATAAGATATCTATCTTTTCATTGCATTATTTTTAGTGTTACTTTTTTTTTCATAGCCAGTGAAACTGGTTCTTATATAAAATTTCTTTTATAAATTATTTACATATAAAAGTCAGGCTACATTTAAAATTACTTTGTCTCTGATGGTAGGTGGGGGTACCCGACCTTGAATGAATTATGGAAGTAGTAAGGAAACCGCTGACGTTTGGGTAAAACTCAGAGGGAGAAAAAGAAGTGGATTGATCAGCAGCAGCCTGGCTCTAGACCAAGTTGTGTGACTTTGAAGAAGTTATTGAACCTGGCAGTCGCACCATTTTCATCTGTAAAATGTGGGGGTGGACTGGGTCTGCAATGCAACGTGTTTCTGTCTCCAGTCCCCTAGACTTATGACACGCCCCCAATAGGCAGAATAACCTCACTACTATAGCGATAACTAGGTTAGAAGGAAATGTGTAGGTTTCCAGTTTCCCTGGCTTCCACTCCCAAGCATATTCCCTTTGCCATGCTGAGAACATGCTTGAGGGTTGAGAATTACCAGATGAGACAATCCTAAGGCCTCTTCCAGCTCTAAAACTCTAAGAAATTCTAATTTTACATATAAACGTTAGTGCTAAAATATCAGGACCGTTTGGTAGTTGTCAGAAGAAAATATGCCCATAATTTCTCCAAAGAAAGAAGAATTATTAAACAATAATGGCAGTTCTGCTTTTTTCGAGAAAAGATGTACATGGCTGAGTACTCCATGAGAAAAATACTCTACGAAAGGTTGATTAAAACGAGCTCTGTCCAGCAAAGAGAGTATGACTTATCTGAATCTGGCAAAACAATCCTACCTAGTGAGAGACACGTATCTGTATCTGTATATGCATTTGTGTATGTACAGTATATCATAAAACACAGTAACACCTCACTGATCCATAACCCAGTGTCTGGAGACTTCTCAGATCCAGAATAAACCTCAGAATCAATAAATCAGTAGCCAAAATAAATATCATAAAGTCTTTGCACTATAGTTCATGTGGCCTTTAAGAACTACACTCATAGCAGTTAAAATAAGCACCTAACAACAAGGGAGTAAAGGCAATCTGAATATGCAACCACCAAATATGCCAATTTGGCAGAAGGATTATTTTGAACTGAAGGCAACTGAGAAACAGCAGACACAGGAGGAGCTCTCTGTCCTCCCTGCAACTGCTAAAGCCCTAAAAGCAGGGCTTAAAATTTCCTTTTAAAGGTGATATGAATTTCCACTTGTAAAGGTTCCTCTTTCTCATACTAGGAAGAGGATAATGACATTCAAGATGACTCCTCACCAGAGACAACTTGATTCTGCATGACAAACTTTACTAAATGGGGGGCTTCTTTACTCCTTCAGAAAAACTCAACCCTTTTTCTTTTGCATAGTCACTTCTGTACAACTTACCACCCCTTGTTAAAATGGCATATAAGTCCCCAGGTCTAACCTCCTCTCTGGACTTTCATTTCTTCTCTGTGAAGCCCCTGTGCACATAAAAATATTAAAATCTGTATGCCTTTTTCTCCTGTTAACCTGTCTGTGGGCAATTTAATTGACAGGTCCCAGTGACATAATATAAGAGGGTAGAGGAAAACTTTTTCCTCCCCTACAGGAGGGGAAAAAAAATTGAGAGACACTAAGTTAAACAGAATGAAATAGGATCTCTTTCTTGCAGAACTTAGGGGAAGCTTTAATACATGAAAATGTGTTATAAATTTCCAAGCAAGAATAATCCACTATTTCCTAAACTTACTCAACCAAAGGTCCTCTCTTATCTCAAAGCCATATTAATATGTCCAGTAATGATGATACCTGCATTTTGAGAGCTCCTTTAACTTCCGAATTTTCCAAGTGCTTCCACATACATTGCGTCGCATTCTGTCTGCACGAGCTCTCAGGGAGTGGGCTAAGTGGGAATTATTCTATCCCTGGGACAGTGGAAGAAACAGAGGCAGGGTCAAAAGCAGAATCCCCTCAACCCCTGCTCTTTTGTCCAGACTGAGCATTCTCACTGGTGTTAGCTAACTGAATTCTCCTGTCCACCGATTGAATCTCCTCTACAAAGCTGGAGATTGCCTTGAAAACACCTTAAATCTCTAAAAGTATTCTTTGAGAGCATTTTGAAAGTTTAATATTATATAATGCTTCCCTTCATGTCTTTATTTCATCTCCTCAATGAAATGGCAGAACCCTGACATCCATACTTGAAAATTAGACAAAATGCTGAGTCAATGGAAGTACAGTGATGTTTCTGAAATAATGAGGAATTTTCCAGGAGGTTTTAGGGGGCACTTTCTGGTTGACAAAAATGTTCCACAAAGAACATTCTTTGGTAAAGTAAAAGCTTAGTCACTCAGAAGGAAAAGAGAGAAGCCTTACATGGGCACCACAGCTGGTAAGGACAGCCACAGCTGTGGGCCACGGCCCAGGGGGCTGGGGCAGGGCCACACAGAACAGGGCAGAAGAGCTGGGCTGCTGTGCACACCATGCGATGGGGAACGGAGAACCAGGGCCCTAGCTCAAGGCCCCATTCCACCACACGCTGGATTTCCAATCCTTGGCAAGTTGCCCAAAGGCCCTGGGTTTCAGTCCTGAAATCAACACAAGGACAGCGATGATATCTTATGTGCCTGTAGATAACAGGTGCACTGGAAGGACTCTGAAAGCTCAGGACTCAGACCTGTGGCCCTGTGAGGACCCTCCTGCCAGGCCCCTGGGGACCTTCACAGGACCACTGCCCATACCAGTGTGCCCTGCTCGAGATGGCCTGGGATGGGGCAGGGCTGATCACCAAGCCATGGCGCTTCCATCCTCCCTGATGAAGGACACCTTTGCAGAATGAGTTAGTCCCAAGGGTTGCATTTTTTTCTATTTCTCACAGAGGTACCGTACGTCCAGCAGGGCCTGGGATCCTCAGGACTTTAAATCATTTAGTGAAATCACTCAATGTAAGAAATAAGACAAGAAGTATCCCCAGGAGGCAAAATCTCCTTGTTTCTGAAATTACTAAGAGAGAAAAAGAAGCAAACAGCCCTGCATGAGTGACCTGAAAAAGAACAAAACTGGTAACGGGGACTCTGTACACTGGAAACTCCTTACCGGAAAAGAGACAGCTCTCTACTTCCGAAAGCCATCTCCTGCTACTTTTCTAAATTGAAAATTAAAGTGAAATTTATGATTTTTTGTGTTATTTTAATTTTTGTTATTTTAACTTTGTTAATATGTAAATAAAAGGAAGCCTATTTAAAATATTCACAATGTGCCCTATTTCAGAGAAAAGAATCTTTTGTTTGTTTGGCTTCTTGTTTGATTTGGTGTTATCAAAATAGCCTTCCATCCAAGCTTATGTATGTATTTATTCAGAGTGATCCTCCAGGCTCACCCATGTGTACATAGCGGAATAGAGGAGCTAAACAAACAAGGCTTCTGGTGAGCTAATGGCCCAAAGTCTGAGAGATAAAGATCGTGAATGCTGTTCATTTATTCATTAAATACAATCGTTATTAAGTGCTGGCAAGTGAGCCAAGCGTTGCATGTGGAGGATAAAATGACAGCAAAATCAGACACGGTTCCATCAGGCATGCATTTAGGGATCTGCTGAGAGCCCTCCCCCTTGTTTTACAAACAACTCTGACAAGTTCTGTAATTTGCTGTCGAGATTCACTGCCATTTAGAAGCAGCAAGTTAGGGACGTCCAGGTGGCTCAGTCGGTTAAGCATCTGCCTTCGGCTCATGTCATGAACCCAGTGTCCTGGGATCAAGTCCCCCATCAGACTCCTTGCTCAGCGGGAGCCTGCTTTTCCCTCTGCCTGCCATCCCCCTGCTTGTGCTCTCTCTCTGACAAATAAATAAAATTTAAAAAAAAAAAAAAGGAGCAACAAGTTAGCAGGGAGAGAAGAGCTGTCAGCTACCTGAGCGCAGGGAAAGGCACCAAAGACAAGCCAGGAGATGGCACAGCTACAAAACACACCCCAGAGTTTACAAAGCGAAGCCAAGTGAGGGCAGGTACAGCGAGCGCAGCTCCCACCTCGACCGCTCTAGGGCTCCGCTGAATCACTTCACATTGCCCACTCGATGCCTCAGCTATGCCTGCAAGCCATTAAAAAACAAATCAACCAGTGACTATAGTTCCATTTGAGCGAGAAAGAGGTATAAACGTGTTAGAGAGACTTCCAACAAAATGGTTAAAGAAAAGTGAGATTATGGTGGTTAAAAGCACAAACCTTTGCTTTCTGGAAAACATCATGACTTTGAACTCTTCCTTCCCTGGCATTCTAGATAACTAACGTTTTGCACTACTTTTTATTACAAGTCTGTCTCTCTGCCTCTTTTCAAAGTGCTCCACTCCAAATCTCGCTAAATTTGAAGGTTCACTTTAAAATGAACCACATGCAGAGGAGAATGAGATGATTCTGCACAAAACTGGTTGTCACAAGAAAACAGCTCCATTTCTATGTCCCTGAGATTCTGTTATATCACTGACCACACTCCCACCCTCAAAAATCCACCGCAAACACTTTTGCTGAAAAAGGCTTGAACACATTGGAAAATGTAAGCTAAGGGTAGTATTTTTCTTTTTTTAAATTTGGAACAAGATTCACTAAATGCCTGAATGCAAACCAGAAAGCACGCCTCTGCTGGAAAGCAACAGTGGAGGTCTGAAGATGTCACAACTGCTCTGGCGGGGAATGGCATCATGCTGGGGGTTAAAGATAAGATATATTGTTGTTGTTTGTTTCTTTGAGATGAGGTGAATTTGCCCTATTACTTTGGCCAAAAGAAACAAGAACAATTCTCTGAAATTCACATCTCCTTTAAAAATGCAGAAAAGAAAATATAAATAAACTTTTCGGCTCCAAGGTTCTCCAAGTTAAAAAAAGAGAGAGACAATTAAAGGAATATGTCTTGTTTTCCTGGAGTCCCAAGTATGAAATTCATATTCCATCAAGTGTAAATAATGAATTGTGACATCATCAAAATAGTTCCCATATCTGGGGTTCTTTTCCAATAAGGTTAAAACCATGGCCAACTCTCCTTCATGGCCACAGGCTGACAACAGACCAGTGCGTGGTCTGGAGTAAGACTGCTTCTGATAAAAATCCTGCGTCTCCACTTACCCCGCAAATTACGCAACATCTCTAAGCCTCAGCTTGTCCATCAGTAAAATGGAATTCTCATAACTCACGGGAATTTGTGAAGTTCAAATGAAATAAAGGACATAGCGACAGAGCTCAGAGTAGGCAATCAATTAACATTAGAATTTTTTTTTCACCAGACTCGAAGTGCTTTGAAGCCCCCTGGCACACAGTAGGGGTTCAATAAATATTTTTAAATAAATGAGTACATCAGTAAAATTTAAATTCGATAAAATTCCAATTTAATAGTATCTGTATTGCATTTTCCCTGCTAAGCACTCATATGAGACAAGATGCTGTGACGAATCAAAAAAGATGAGTGAGACATAGTCCCTGCTTTGCCATCAAAAAATTTACAAACATAATTGAAAGAAAGCACACAGCACATTTAAATAGCATCCAATAAAGTTTGGTGGAATCAAGTTAATGCCTATCGTCCTCCACCACCACCACCACCAAAATGAAACACGATTTTTACTGTGACAGTAAGAAAAAGAAATGATGTGCTATTTATACTCCTTGTGGCTTCTAAGAAACTGGCAACTAAAGTTTCTCTGAGCGAAGGGATGGGTGTGGGGGCTGGAAAGACTTGGAGAAGAGTTAAAATGTTCCAAATGAGATCTAAACAACCTCACAGATAGAAACTTGCATGGTTTAATTTTTTGTTTTTAACCTAGGGTGTAACTCAGAACAAAGACAGGTTGGGGAGGTGGGGTGAGGGGTACAGGAGAAGCAAGGAGGGATAGGGAAGATGAATGGAGGGATCTGGTTTTCCCTGCCCCCCTGGCAAACAGATGTGAAACCAGGACATATCTCCATGTGTAGCCAGGCTCTCAGTTCCTAAGACTTGGTAATAGCCTCTGTGTCCAGGACAGTTTCCTCCACAAGGAAACTTCTGAATACACCATAGGATTCATTTCCATGCATGGTGGTCAGCTATGTGCTTTCCAAACAGAATAAAGGACCACTCTCTTCTGTGATGGTTGTCAAGCTTTTATGCTCATAATTTCCTCCATAAGAATTCTGAAATTGCCCTAGCACACTTTAAGTTAACATCCAGAACTTTTCATATGTTTAAAAAAGCTGCAAGGGATATAATTTCCAGCAAGATACATATTAACATTTTTACATAAAACAATTACATCATTTTATACATATATCCAACAGAATACACACACACACACACGCAATAATACCTACCCCTATGAATATAAACATTTGCTTCCTATAAGGTTGGGACACATACGTGTGTGTGTGTGTGTGTGTGTGTGTGTGTGTGTGTGTGTGATGTACAGAGGGAGGTTCACAGTGAAATCACTGAAGCCTAAGCCTTCTTTAGAGCTGCATAAATAAACTTATTAGCAATAAACTCACTTGGTCACACGTCTTAGTACAATCTGCAAAGGTAAGCTGCTTAAGCAATTAGTTACGACCACTGTCTCTTTCCACTCTTAACTTCTCCTTCTTCATACACCCTCTCAAACTGGATGACATTTCACTGGTTGGGCATTTTTAACTCATAATTTTTTATCTTTTTTTCTTTAAAAAAAGCTCTCAAGTTTGTACAGTGTTCAAGCCGCACAAAAACTGGCAGAGAACAGTAAATACAAGATTGAGACACTAGTTACCTAGGTAGGGGGAGATCAAGAGAGAGTGGGAGAGAATAAGACAGGTATATTTAAGTCACTCTCAGTATTGAAAAATCCTTGTTAGAGGCGAGACCATTATGAAGGAAGGACGGGGAGGACAGGGAGGAGGGAGGAATTAACAGGCTTTTCTTCCATTCATTCATTCTCTAATAACTTGTATCTTCATTCCACTTCCCCCCTCCAAATTTTTGTTCTAACATAATACATTTTTATGTTTGAGAATATTTTTCATCATTCTACTCTCTTTTATATAATAAAAATATGTATGTAAATTGAAATTCATTTTTAAAATTTTTCTGTGACCATAATGCTCTTATAGGACAAAAAATATATTCTGAGCTGAGTTATTATTAAGATTACCTTTGCTCCACAATTGATCAAGATGACACAAAGATTTTTACAAATTCACAAATAATGATTAAAAAGCCCAAGTAAAACTTGATTGAAAATGCATCTATTCTATTCCTATTTTTCGTTTTAATAATATGAACACTGAGAAACTTCATTCACATAAATTAGTAGATGGGGATGGGAGAGTTCTATGCTAGTGACGTCCCTCACTTCTTTATAATGTCTCTCTAAATCCCACAGCAATCTGTTGATCACCTACAGGAAGAAATCACTTATTTCTTGCATAATTTGATTCCTTAAGAACTTGAACTCCTTTACTTTGGTTGAAGCCACCTGATTGACAGAGGATTTGTTACCTTCGCTAGTCATGCACTTTATCAACACCAGCCCTCTGCAGTCTTCCTTAAGCACCTGGCCGGGTTTGGTACCCAGAGCCACGTGATTCAGGCAAACCTCTCTGCAAAGTGGGCAAGTGGGGAGGGCCCGCAGGGTGAACTAGTGGAAGAGGAGAGCCAGCAAGGCAAGTTCTCAGGAAGCTCTATTAGAGAAAAGAATAACCGGGCAGCTAACAACGGAGAATTCGATTCTGACAATCCCTGCTCAATACCCCCTGGAAAGTCTTTGTGTGCACAGCACCCAAAGGTGTACAAAACCCTAGGCTAAGGTGCCACAGAATCCGACACCAGGCATTGGTGCAAATTCACCAATTTGCTCTCACATCTCTCCCTCCTATTGTCCTTCAAGAGGGAAAAAATAGAAAAATGTCTGTGTATGTCCTGTAAAAATAATTAAACAAAATGTCACCCAATGGAAAGGACTTGAATTCACTTTCCGGTGTACTAAAAAAATAGGAGGCTTTGGTGTTTCCATTTACATATGAAAAATAAATTAGACTCTTAATATGCAAATGGTCTTATTCCAAATATGGAAAAAATGACCATTTTCTAACTCATATTAACATAAGTGAAATTAAAAGATATGGAAATTATAATCGACATACTTTACAATTGATTTCATAATATCCTTTATTTTTGTCAAAGTTCCTCATACGTTTTTGTGAAATCATGTATCCAAGAGTGCCTAAAATATGGCAAGACGAATAAAAGTTTGCTGAATTGGACAATATTATTATTATTTCAAAAGCTACAAAAGAAAAGCCAGTAAAATGAACTCCATTCTCTCACTGACAATTGGAAGTATATTATATATTTAAAAAAAAAAAAAGTCCTTCAAGGGATCAGGTGTTAAAGCATTCAAAATATGTTTATTCAGAATTCTCTGAGAAAGATTCTGGCCCAGATCTCAGCTACCAGGTAAAGAATAATGCTGAGAGTCTGGGAGGGTCCCGTCCAAGGCTCGGCCCTCCGCCAAGCCAGAAGATCCAAGGCAGGCTGCCCTACAAGGGCAGGTGAATGAACCAGAACATTGCTCTGCGCAAACTCACTCACCCACACAATTTCTGCGCCTCAGCACTTAACATCATTCAACGGACTACTCTCCTGCTCCTGCCAAAAACAAGGCTGAAGAAATTGATACTTGAGAGAAACAATCAGGGCCATGGTCAATATCCATTGCTCTGTCTCTTCTCAGCACATAAACCTACTGAAAAGCAAGACACCTAAACTAAACAGACAAGACACCTAAACGGCTCAGCTTCCAAGGGAAATGCCATTGCTGACCTGTGATTTTATGTTATGCTTTTCACTTGCACAAAGGGCCGATGAATGGCACAGACTTGTGAAGAACAGGTCATTGGGGGGGGGGGGGGGAACCACTGCAGAAGATATTGTCCAATATAATACTCTTAAGATCAAATAAATTTCTCCTATAATTTGAAGATAAGAGAGGATTCCTATTCCCAATAAACAGGGGTGTTTCTTATACAGATAAAGATGACATGTCACATTTTATTCCCTTTTTGCCTTGACCCCCAGAAAATTCAGATACACATTTAATGTACAGCTACAAAAACTCTCTCACTCCAGGTACATCTTATAACTACCCTACTAAACATATATTACCGAATAAGTGCCAGCCCCTGGGCAAGTGTAGACAGGTTTGGGGCACAGAGCACCCCCTTGAGCTTTTTATCCTCCACCTCTTCCCTAAAATGATGTCCTGCAATACAAGTGGTCGATGGACTGCCTTACCCACCCACCACCATCAGCACAGTTCAATTTTTTTTGTGGCCTAAACCCCTTTCCTCCAGCTGTGTTTTAACAAGATTAGAGATTTTGAAACTGGTTTCTGGTTAAAAACAAGCACAAAAAAACTAGACCATTTTGCTTGAAACCTCCCAGAGCAGGTGGCCGCACAGGGAGGGCCACGTGTCTTCCAGCAGGGGCTGGAAGGGCTGAACTGCTTTATGAAAAGCTACATGCAAAAGGCAGATCAGGGCTCCTGAATGGCTCAGTGGGTTAGGCCTCTGCCTCAGGCACAGATGCTCAGCAGGGAGTCTGCTTCTCCCTCTGCCCCTCCCCCCCACTTGAGCACACTCTCTCTCTCTCTCTCTCAAATAAATAAATAAAATCTTTTTTTAAAAAAGGGAAAAAAGCAAGATCAACAGCCCCAGCATACAGGACTTAAGGCAAGACGTAAGTGGAGTCACTTCTGAACAATCTTCAATAAGGCCACAGAGAAAAAAAGCCCGCCGTACTCAGTGAACAATCATTTTTAAAACAGTGAGAAACAAGAGCCTAAATGCTAGTTTGATCTACAACGAAATGGCATAATCGAAGTTAAGGACATAAATGAAACATAAATTTAAGACACGGTAGAGCCTATCCTAATAAAAACGCAGTGGGGATTTTTCTTCCCATTTTAGTTAATCAGAGAAAATAAACCATCAGCTCGTAGAACGCTATCATAACAGGAAAACAGCGCCAAGGAGGCAAATCGACATGAATCTATTAGACTAAATAAATACCTGCAGGATAAGAATTAAGTTGACTTTCCTGTCAAACTTTCTTTATCAAGATTAAAACTACTTTGAAAGTTCTTGTTAAAGGAGTTAGAAAAATACTCCAGTGCTTTTGTTACAATCTGCTTCCATATGCATGGAATAAAGAAGACAAGATCCCTGGGGCCCAAGCAGACCTGGACCAGAGGCAGAACACCTCCTCTCCCCACCCCACCAGCTGAGCGACCCAGGGCCCTTCATGCATCTCTGGACTCAGGTTCCTCATCTGCAAAGTGAGCTGACCACCCACCACGTGGGAGAATAAAAAAGCAGGTGTGATAATACTTGGGCAAGTACTTTATGAACTTTAAAGGCTATTCAAATCTGAAGACCATTCCAGACAAATGATTAGACTCTTCCACGGCATTCTGTCTCCAGAATCTTCACGAATAACAAATCCGCTATCACCCTGCTGTCTAAAACTGTTCAGTGGTTCCCCCACTAAAGGTCAGTGCAACACGCAAGTGCCTTCACAATCTATCCTTTGCTCTTAGGAGCCTCCCTCGTAGCCAAACCCACTCCCTGTGGCCCTGCCACAATCTCTCACCAGCCACCCTGTACTGCTCTCGGAGTACCCACAGGTACCAGGATTTGCCACTGGCCTGCCCTTGCAAGTGCTGCGCCTTCTGTTTGGAATGTCCCTTTCCCAGATCTCTGCCCAGCAAACTCCTATTTACACTTCAACACCCAGTTCAAGTGTCACCTCTTTTATGGAGCCCCCTTGTAATTTAATTTTTCCCTCCCCTCTGCTCCATAAGCATGCGAATGAATCTCTATTAGCACAAATAGATGCATGAAAATGATGAATTTATATATACATCCATATCGGAGACTAGACTAGTAGCTCTTGGGAGAACATTCATGTCTCTAGCACACAAATTTTGAAAACACTATTGAAAAAATTAAAAACATCAAATGATCACAGGGTAAGTGTTTTTAGAACTTCTAATCATCAAACTATTCTTTGTAAGTTAAAAGTGAAATAGTCAAAGGTCTTAGGACATACCAAAAAAAAATCTTCATTTAGCCCTTTAGGAAAATAGGGAAAGAGTAAAAATATCCAGTAGGTTAAAATGTAATTTACATTATATTAGGAGGACTTCTTCCCACAGAAAACTGTGACAGAAAGAGCAGAACTATATACACAACAAATAACCCTGTGTGTGAAAGCCTCAAGGCAGAACTTTGGTGGGTTTGTTTGTTTGAAGTCACAACACACATACACACATCCCACAGTTAAGTAACATCCCTCCTGCTCCTACACTCCGGAGGGCCACCTGCTCTGGTTAGGCTTCTGCCTCGATAATTAACATGAGGATGTGTATTGGCAGATATTATAAATGCAAATTTTCATAGTATTCCAGGCAGCAGAGTACCAGATAGCATTCTCTTTATAATCTGATGGCTGTTGTTCTAGAACAGAAAGAGTCCCTCTAAAGTACCAATGGAGATTCAGAGAGGTTAAGTGAATTACCCAAGGTCACACAGCTGCACAGTGGCAATGCCAGGACTCAAACAGAGGACTTCTGATTTGAAGCCCAATGCTCTGTTACACCACACTGCCTCCTGAAATACTCAACATCCTGTTAAAGGCAAGTTCATAGTGGAAACATGATTTCCTGAAAAGAAAATGCAGCTCTGCTAGACCATATGGTTGGCCTTTAAATGTCCGTGTTTTCAAATTGTGATCCCTTGAGTTTTATAAACATTTAAAAGAATAACAACCCACGGGAACGAAATAACTTATTGTCATCTAGCTGCTTATAAAAATAGTGCTAACATGAATGCTGTCCCCATGACCAAGATGATGCAAAGGGCCGAGGGCTGGGAGAGCCAGGCTGTCCTTAAGGAGCTCCACCCTCAGCTTAATTTCTAGCCAAACTGAGAAGGGTGCATGTGGCTTCGGGAGGCTCATTTTTAGCTCTCAGTAAGAAACCCAGGAAGAATCCAAGAGGCTGAGACTTATAAATTTGCCCAATCCTGTAACCGAGCAACTCAACCAGGACAGGCAAGGAGAACGGCCGTGTCTGCCCAGCCAGAGTGCAAATAACTGCAATCCACAGACACACAAACAGTTACGTCCAGAAACGATCGCAGTGGCTGGGCAGCGGGGACCTGCGCTCAGAGGTACAGCTGGAAGAGGCAGCAGGAGCAGAGCCCCAGCCACTGGGTTCTAGTACTACAGAGAAGGACTGGATGGCCTCCGAATCCCTCCTGCTTCCAAAAGTGTGGGATTAGATGGCAAACGGGGGTTTCGAAGCCTCTAAAAAGCACTAAGGTCTAATCGGTTCATTTCAATGTTTGAAAAATTAATTTACCGTTCAAGAATGACAACATTCAAGTATGATGACTTTCTCCAGCTAGACTCGCAAAATCAGCAAGTTAATTTACATCAAAAAAAGTGCCAAAAGGGGTGAGAAAGTGAATGAAATAAGGAAACAACAAACAAACTAGAAGAAAATATACAGATACGTACTTGATACCAGGATATGAGGCCTTCCTAAATGTTGAACACTACATCAAAAACCAATGAAGTACTATATGTTGGCTAACTGGACATAATAAAAAAAAAAAAGCTAAAAAAACCCCAAAGCAAAGAAAAAATAATAAACAGAAGAAAGTTAATTAGTGCACAGGAAAAATAAAAGATACTGATTTAAAAAACCAAAGGGCAATGAAAAACCAGATTATTATTTACACAAATGGGGAAGGGTTAATACTCCCCATCCTGAAAGAACTCTTACAGTTGATAAGAGAAAGGAGAACGTTCACATCTAGAGGGAAAAAATGGAGAAGGGTAAATCACATTCCCCAAAGAAGTAATGCATCTTATAAACACAGTCAAATTATTCAATGTCACTAATACGCACGCAGATGGGAATTATAGCCAGAGAATTATCACTTTTCACCAATGGACTGGGTGAAGAGTTTTATGACATCAGATCCAGTACTTGTCAGGGAATGAGCAAAACAGGTTACAGGCTGCTGGTGAACTACACCACAAGCCACGGCAGTTTGCACAGAGTGATTCTAACACGGGCTCGCACTCTGATCCAGCAGTGCCAAGTCTAAGGATTTATCCCAGGGAAGTAGACAAGAGTGCGAAAGCTGAACGATATTCATCACAGCTGTATCTAGAATCTCAAAAAACTGGAAAGAGGCTAAATATGAAAAAGACCCTGCTAAAGGAATCACGGAACATTCACAAGATACTCTGCCACCATGAAAACCAACCTCATAGAAAAATGTGTGAAGGCGTGGAAGAGCCTTTGTGATACTGCACCGGGGAGGAAGGTGTAACCAAACCAAAGCAGTTGTGAGTAAAGCAATTAACATGCTTTCTCCTTTCTTCTTTGTGCCTTTCTGTTTTCCAGTTTCCTCCAATGAGCATGCATTAATGGTTTTAACTATTTCTTAAAATTGTGTTGTGAAAGCATGACACCAAGTCATTCTAGTTATTTGCTCTATTTGCATCCAATTATTTGCTCTGGCCTTAAAAAAAAAAAAATCCGTCACCGGATAAGAGGTATACTTGGCAATGAATTCTGATACTATGCCTCAACAACAAAATTCAAAACGGGGCAGGAATCTGCAACAACTATGAAGAAATTTCATACCCAAACCAGTTGTTTTATTTTCAATGCTTATTAACGAACTTGACATTAGGTCAAAATATGTACCTTCACGAACCTCCAAACAGCCTACATTTCAATACTGTGGATTACAAAGATTAAAAGAAAAAAAAAATAGCATTTTAAATTTGAATCATGCAGGTGTGTGATTCTTACTTAAGAAAAATCTAGTGTTTTAAATTCGAATAATCAAATTGGTGAATGAAAATTCAATTAAAAAGAAGCTTATAGGGGTGCCTGGCTCAGTCGGTGGGACACACTACTCGTGATATTTGGGCTGTTAGTTCGAGCCCCACGTTGGGTGTAGAGATTACTTAAAAATAAAATCTTTAAAAAAAGAATTTTATAAAATGTTTAAATGCACAGATCTTTAGTGGGCTGAGCTGTACCTTGACTCACGGGTCTGTTTACAAATATTAATTATGTCCTAGGAAAGCTGCAGTGTAGACCCTTGCTACTCAAAGTATGATCTTTCAACAGGATCGAGGGAGCATGCTGGACACCTGGGAGCTTCTTGGAAATGCAGAATCCCAGGCCCCACCCGCGATCTACTGACCCAGAATCTACAGTTTACCCAACTCCCAGGTGATCTGAAGGCCATTCAAGTTTGAGAAGAGCTGGTGTGGAGAAGCCAAAAGCTAAAGGGTTACGTCACAACCAAATAAACGATTTTAGATTAAGTGAAGCATCCCTTAATAGCACTGTAAGAGGACTTAATGCACACACCAAACTGCTGTGCCCTGTACCAGCCACAGTGATTCTCTACCTTGCTTGCATATTAAAATTACCCGGGAGCTTTTAACAAATACAGGTGTGCAGGCCCCACCCTGACCAAATGAATGAAAATCAGCATTTTCCAAAGCTCTCCGGGTAATTCTATCGTGCATCCAGACTTAAGAGCTTGAGACTGGCATAAACAGGGCCTTAACCAAAGAGATCATCAGCCTCACCACAGCCGGGCACAAATACTGCTGCTACTCTCCTCCGGTAGTTTCCCGCAGGCCCCTGTTCATCCCTCTCTGTGTGCGGCCTCAGTCCTTCTCCACCCCTCCAAGTAGAAGGCAGCCCGAGTGCCGTGTTATTAGTTCAGGCTACCTCCAGCACCCAGCACTTCACCAGAGTTGATGAACATCTGTGGAAGGAACAAGATGGAAGCAAGAGAGGGCCACTGCCACGTCGAAGGTGAAGGAGGGTAGGCATGGGAAAGCTACTGGAAAACACAGGTTCTCTGATCCCTTAAGGCTCAACGATATCAAACTTCCATGAAGTATAAGCCTGTGGGCGGGGGACCTGGGGGGCTCAGTGGGTGAAGCGTCTGCCTTCGGCTCAGGTCGTGATCCTGGGGTCCTGGGATGGAGCCCCGAGTTGGGCTCCCTGCTCAGCGGGGAGTCTGCTTCTCCTTCTGCTTCTACCCCTCTCCTCCCCGCTGCTTGTGCACTCTCTCACGCTCTTTCTCAAATAAATAAAATTAAAAAAAAAAAAGAAAAAAAAGCCTTGTGGGCAAGACTTACTCTGAAGTGAACAAAAGGTCACCTATCATTCCAACAAGGTGGCCAGGAAAAAAACCTGGACGAAGGGGCTGTTTTCAAACAGCAATGCATGATGCCATAAAAGAAATGAAACACAAAAATAGAAGCCCTCCTGGTAACCCAAGTAAGTTCTAGTAGGTCATCCCTCCAAGCTAGGGAGCACACTTACCAACACGCCTACACACACTCTCTGTGCCAGAGTTCAGGTCAGAAACAGAGTGGCACCACTGTGACCGTGAACATTTCACAACACAGGCACAGAGAACTCACGCACCTCTCCCCAGCCATAAGGAACAGGACAGCAAGGTGCAAGAATGCTTGAATCAAGTATTTTCCAAATGCATTTGAAAAGTTCATCATCAAACTACAAGCTTATGAGACTCAAATGTCATCACTAAATGGTAACTTTAGATATCCTTTGCCCAAGGGAAAAGGGCAATAAAAAGAGGTTATAGATCCTAACAAATCCTTCCTTCTCCCTCCCTTTAATTTCTGGAAACCTCTTCATTTCACAGCATGACTAGAAGAACATAACCACAAATACTTTAGACTCTGTAAGGCCTTGGATCTCTCCTGGGCAAGCAAACAAGAGCAGCCTTTGGAACTGGGAAAAGCCCCAGCAAAGAAAATAATACAGCCTCGCTCCTGTCATCTGCTAAGGCAAAATAAAGACGCTGCACCATTTGGTTTTTATATTTGCATCGCTTTCCAGAATCCTTCGCTCCATTTTTCACCTCGGTGTCCTGTGCAGCTCGTGAGAGGGACTCCTGTGAAACTGCCCCGGAGAGCACGCAGCGCGTCTCAGGAGTAACCAATGTGAACCTCACGACTGCTTCAACTGGCATCGTCCTCCGAGGTTATGTCAACACTCTTCTCTGGTTAGGTCTTCGGCACAGGAACTCCTCACTCGATCTGCTAAGAGAGGACCGCACCGCAGCCCCCAGGCCAGTCTGGCAAGACGGGAGATGCAAGCGTGCCCGCACCCCAGCTGTGCAGACACCTCACCTCCTTACTCAGCCCTGCCCTGACTTCCCTGCCAACTGTCACTTTCTGTTTCCTTCCCCAGCCTGGTAAAAATAACTTCCCCTTCAAGTGTCTAAATCTGTACATGATTTTACACACATTTTCTGGCACATCGTTGGATGAATTCTGACACGAAAGCAGAATGAAATCGCAAGAAATCTGCAATCATATTTCTGTAGAACTCCAACCAGATGAGTCAGTTTCACTTGTTTTCCCAGATATTGAGAAAATACTCCCAGGCAAGATGCTGCATTCTGAGCGGGCGACGTCAGTTCCTTCTGCCCTGCTTCTTACAGACTCAGCAAAGCGCCTGTGAGGGAGGGAGGCCGAGCGGGGCGCTATTGGGGGTTAACTGTCTGTGGTTCTGAGTGTGCAGAGGGGTGTCTCAGGGAGCAGACCACCCAACACAAATGTGGCACCAAACACTCGGCAAGCCTTCTGTGTTTAGGGCCTGAGTCAGGGCTCCCGAGAGCCGCCCCAGGCTCCACTCCCCTGTCATGATGACCCAACAGTGATGGATGTGGCGGTCATTCTCAGAAGAAGGTGGGTGAGAAGAGACACACTTCTGAGAGTGACTCCTCTCTGCAAAGCAGGCTCGTAAGCAGAGGGAACGGGAAGGCCAGTGAAGGGCCCCAGAGACAGAGGCAAGTGGTTCAGGTACTTGAGAGAATGAAAGCCATTTGGTTTTCTCACATGCGTACTGGCCAGGTGTGTTTCCTCTTCTATGAATTGCCTGCTAATATTCTTTGCTCATTTATCTCACGAATTATTTCTTGTTTATTGATTTATTGAACATTTAAATAGCTGCATATTAATCCCATTTCCTAGAGAAACATCTGTCCCCAGTCTGGGTCTTTTGCCTTGCTTACGGGGTGCCATTGTTCAGAAAGTTCTACTGTTATGGTCGTTTTTTTCCCTTTGCTGTTTGCTCTATGTCTGAAGGTGACTTCAGATGAGGAACTACTGGGATCTATGTCTATTTTTCTGGGCAATATTTATGTGGGCGGGGGGCATGACAGTCATCTTCATATCTTCAATCCTCTGAAAGATGATACAGTCCAATAGACTGTTCTGTGTACCTTCCAGAAGAACTAGCAGAAGCAGACAGAAGTAGCTCACCACCCTGTAAAGAACTCTCTCAGCCATCGGAGCTGTCCATGATGGAACGGGATGGCCAGTAGCAGACAGCTGGCAAGAGGGTGTGAGAACCTTCTTTGAACAACGGAGCTTTCTTATTCCTACTTGTTTTCCTTCTTTCTTCCTATCACATTGTTAGACACTGGATTCTGGAAAGATATGTCTTCCTCTGCTTTCCCTCTCTCTCTGCCTTCCTAGGGACATTCCGTTTCCCACAATTACTGGGAACAAGATTCTCCCATTATTGTCCAGAAAGGCTGTGGCAAATTGGTGATGTGGGGGGAGGGGTGCCAATTTTAATGAAGACAAAGCAACAAAACAACAAACAAAAAAAAACTATGATTAAGACTTTGAAAATAATGGCCTAAAAAGTTTTCGTGTATTCTACTTGCCTGAGTCACTTGACTCCTACAGTCTTTTAAATAAGCTTTCGGTGCCAAAGAGCCTTACAGTTTTAGTTGTTACACTTAAATGGCTTTTTATGTCTTTCAACACACGATTTTAAGAGTAGGCAAGACTTGGGGCACCTGGGTGGCTCAGTTGGTTAAGCGTCAGACTCTTGATTCTGGCTCAGGTCATGATCTCGGGGTCGTGAAAAACAATGGAGAATCATGGACCTGATCAAAGGTCTTCGTTTTAGAGGTAAAGAATCCTAAGCCTAAGAGGCTTATGTGACTTAAGAGCACTGACCACTGACTAGCTGGGAACCCTTCCAGAACCAGGTCCTGTACCCCTCGCAGCAACCCGCACGGTTTTGCTTCTGCTTCTCCAGCGGGAAGGCATTCACGTCAAACAGCCCTCGTGTCAAAGCAGGAAACTCTACGCCGGAATTGCAAGGTCATGGCTTTTCTAAACAAAATTTAACTTTCTATTAAATAATGTAAAATTGCCTTTGCTTTCAACTTCTCCAGGACACGAGTGACCAGATACCGCAGATAGGAACGGCCTGGGGCTCTCACAGGTGCCAGCACCCATCGAAGGCCGGGCAGGTCAAGGCGACAGGAAGAAGCGGAATATGCAAGTTCACCAGCCTCCAGGCGAAGACAGGATCCATGACTTGGGTCCGTTACTCTGGCCCCGACCTCCAATAGAAGGGAAGCAGGAACCAGAGAAAAGCAAGTGGCCGTCCTACGGGGCCTGGTAGTTCCATCTTAAGTGTGAGAAGTTCTCACAGCTGTCACAGTGTCTGCCTAGCATCCTGATTGCTTGAAAGGGCATGAGTGACAGACCCCTAGCCCTGTCCTTGAACAGCAGGCCATCCCAGAGTGTCAGCTTCACCATACTCTCTCTGCACAACTACTTTTATCTTACAAATATGGGGGTGGGGGGAGGAAGGTGTGGATAAATTCAAAACAGAGCAAAGCAGGTTGTGTGTAGAATGTGTTCTTTCAAGACTGTTTTCAGGAAGCAATGGAGAGAAGAAGCTGGAAGATTGGTGTGCAGATAATTAACGGGGCATATGACTGGAACTTGTCAGCTGTCGAAGAGCCCTCACCAATATGAGAGTGAGGGTGACGAGATAACCCACAAGAACACCAGTTTAGTACTTTCACAGTTCTTGGTTAGATTGGTGCTTTCGGTTGGAAGCCAAGCCAGGAGTGAGTCTGCACATTCCATGAGGATGTCTGTTTGCATGTGTGTGTGCCCCGTGCACGGATGTATTTGTGCCAGAAGAAAAGGGAGCCTGAGAGAAGCAAAGGACAAAGTGAGGAAATGGACATTTGTTGAATCTGAATGCCAGGCCCTGGGGTAGATAGTATCCTATAAAACAGGACTTATCAAGCCCATCATATATATCAAAACACCTGAGGTTCAGAGAAGTTGAGAAAATTGCCCAAGTTCTCCCAGCTGATTAAGCGGTGGCATAGTGATTCACATCAACATCCCTGCTCTAAAGCCTCTGTTCTTTCTAACGTCTGATGCTTCTGGTCTACAGGCCTTCCATGAATATTTGCTGAACGACTGAACAAAAGAATTTATGTGTTTCAGAATACTTCCATTTTTATTTTCATTAAGATGGTGAAAGTCATACTCACTGAGCTAGAAAAAAAAAAAATCAATGGCGTTTCCAGAAATGCAGTACAGTTAAATGTAAATAATTACTTAAACCACTCATCAGTGAGCGAACTAAGAATTGCTTAATCAAAGCCATGACTTACGGTGATTTTAATACCTTTCATCAAACAAGGGTCAATGGGTTTGTGCAGAGCCCTACTTTTATAGTTTCTCATTTTGCCCTTCTAGGTTTAAACCCATTTGCTCACTACTTCAAAAACCATGCCATCTTTTGGTCTAATCTCTTTAAAGACAAAAAAAGTCAGGCCAGAAATGGACTAGCTAATTTAACACAAATTGCTAGGAAAGGAAGACACCGGCTTAGAGAGAGAAATAAATGATCTGCAAACTCCCAAAACAGCGGATCAGGGTTTGGAAAAATGACAAGAAACAAGAAGTCTGCATTCTAGTCATATGCAGCCAAAGTTCTAGATTGATCTCAGTATTCTTAATTACGGGGGGGCTCTATAAATGTAATTCCAAATCTCCACAGGTCAGAGGTGGACAGTTTTCCCCATGTGCAGAGAAATCTGTACAGAATTATATGTCGTAGTGGCTTTCATATCTTTCCTTGGAACATATGCTTCAAACAGTCAGGGAGAAAAGAGACAGGAAGAGAGAGGCCGTAGACATCACCTGAGCTGAAGTCTTTCCTGACACTCCTCCCCACGTTTTCTACTTAAAATAGAGACCAAAGGAAGCAGGATGTGGAACCTTCGCAAAGAACAGTCCGCTCAGCAAATACATTCCATCAACAGATAATTCCTGAGAATTATCTGTGCAGAGCACCCAGGAGAGATGTCAGAGTAGAGATGGACAGTATTGGAGAAGCTTCTTCCTTTCAAGGAGCTGGCCCACAAACTGTCACAATACAGGGTAGACTATCACAACTTCAGAAATGATCATGAGCTAATTACAGGAGTTCAGAGATCATCGTTGGAATGTGAGCTTCCTAAATCATCAGTAGAGAGGCAATCGCAGAAGCACAGTCACATAACAAGACAAGAAAAATGAGCCAGGGGCTATCTTTGGGAAATTACAGACAACTGATAGAAACCCTGAGTCAGACCAAGAGGTATAGCATACCCTCAACACTCAACAGCTGTCTGGCTCCCAGGTCAATTTCAATAGGAAAGTGTTACAAATTATTCAAATTGAGCTGCTACCAAGCAGCATGGAATTGAACGTACCTATGTTAAAGCTTTTCATTTTGATAACACATATTTTTAAAACACACTAAAAATGTCTAACACTGTTAGAAAAACAAGTAATATTTCTTTCTAAAATTCATCTTAATTTACTAAAGAGAAACATATACATAATCCCATTCCTATATATTTGTCCTGTATGCTGTAGCACAATGTGAATAAAAAATGAATTGCATATGAATTCTAATTTTATGAGAAGGCTCAAGATCTTCTTGGTAGCCTTGTATTACCTTGTATAAGGAACATGATGTAACCAAAGGTTTTCCCCCCGCTGAGCTCATCAGCTCCATTCTAGTGACCAAATACAGGACAAAATACATCCATTGTACTATAATCTGCTGTTCAAAACTAGCTACACTCATATTTCACATATAAGTCACAGTAATCATTCTGACATCTATAAAATGGGTTACTGCTAGCTATCCATGAAGTTTCACACATGAGAACTAAATGCAGACAACCAAAATGTTTCCTATTCAAAGTGATCCATACTGCAAACAAGATCCCCAAGACTGTTTTGAAGAGAGCCTTGTTTCAGGTTGTTATGAATTTATTTAGAATGTACTATAAACCCAGACACTGTACGTAGCACTGTGGAAGTGACTAAAGTGTGAAACCAATCTGCCCCTTGAGAAGGTACACACCTATAATAGAGAACAACACGTAACAGTATTGTGTTTCAGCCAGTACCATCTTCTGCAACTTCAAAATAAATAGCAAAATTATATATCTGATAAGGGTCTAGTATCCAGAATATATAAAGAACCCTTCAAAATCAAAAACACAACCCAATTCAAAAATGGGCGAAGGGGGGCGCCTGAGTAGTAGGTCAGTTGAGCATCCGACTCTTGGCTTTGGCTCAGGTCATGACCTCAGGGTCTCCGGGCAGAGTCTGCTTGAGCTTCCCGCTCCCTCTCCCTCGTCTCCTCCCCTATGCACTCTCTCTCTAAAATAAATAAACAAATCTTAAAAAAAAAAATGGGCAAAGGATGTGAATACACATTTTTCCAAAGAAGACACACAAATGACCAATAAGCACATGAAAAGATGCTCAATATCACTCATCATTAGGGAAATGCAAAACAAAATCACAATAAAACACCATCTCACAATCATTAGGATGGCGATAATCAAAATAATGAAAAATAACAAGTGCTGATGAGGATGTAGAGAAACTGAAACTCTCATACATTGCTGGTGGGGCATACAATGGTGCAGCCCCTGTGAAAAACAGCTTGGCAGTTCCTCAATAAATTAAACATAGAATTACCATAGGACCTAGCAATCCGCTTCCAAGTATATACCCCAAGGAACAGAAAATTGGTCTTCAAACAAAAACTTGCCTGCAAAAGTTCATGGAAGCACTATGCACAATAGCCAAATGATAGAAACAACCCAAATGTCCATCAACACATGAATGGATAAATACAATGTGGTCTATCCTGTGGAATGTTATTCAGTCATTAAAAAGAATGAAGCAGGTATACATGCTATAAAATGAATGAACCATGACAACAATATGCCAAGTGAAAGAAGCCAGTCACAAAAGGCCACATATTGTATGGCTTCATTTCTAGGAGACGTTCAGAATAGACAAATCTACAGAGACAAAATGTAGATTAGAGTTGACTTAGGGCTGGGGAGATGGAGAACTAGGGAAGTGACAGCCAAAGGGTATGGGGTTTCTCTTTGTGCTGATGAAAATGCTCTAACAGCAACTATAGCAATGGTTGCATGTGTCTACGAATACATTAAAAACTACTGAAAACTATTAAACTATTAAAAACTTGAAATGTGCAAATTGTATGGTTTCTAAACCATATCTCAATAAAGCTTTTAAAAATTAAAAGCAATACCAAAATGGGCTTCATTTGGAATTTTCTTACCCCACAGCTGCAACATTTTTAAAAGTTTTTGGTGGAATATTCATGTTTTTGTCTCCATTTCTAATAAATGAAAGGGTTAACGGCGATCACTGCTTAAAGCTGAATTTCTATAACAAAAATCAATACAGGTAAGACAACATTTATTTGTGGTCAAGTCTTAACATCTTTCAAAACAAAAATGAAAGCAGAAACAGCAAGTGATAACTTCTCACAATTCAAGCAGCTACGCTCTGTTAAATAAGACGCCCTTCCATTGTCCATCACTGCTCCCCGTTAGGACAGCTGCAGGGCAAGCTAGAGTGTCTGCCCCTGTGCTTCCCTCAGGGGAAGCAAAAGATACTATTTCTTCTGGAACCCAACAAGCTTGACCACTTTCCTTCTGGTTTCTCAAATACAAAGCCAACTAGTGTTTTAAACCTGGATTGATGACAGGGAATTTGAGGAAAGACAGTATCCAGATAATACATATTTATACGTACTTTTAAACAATTCATACTGAGACTAGTCTACATCAAAAATAGTTTACAAAGCAGAATGCTTTGCACCATTCATGCCATGTGTTTACAGAACAGGCTGCCATAGCTGAATTCCATTTTCTGTCCTTCCTCTAATACAGAGCTACTGTGTCCCCAGCCAACCCTATAAGACACATTTGCAGCTATGAACAAGAATGCCATTTTCTTTTTATGTCAACGATTTCTATTGATCACATCATATTTAATGCATTCATTTCCTAGATTGCTGTCTGGAGCACTATATTTAAACCATGCCTGATGTGCAGAAGAAAAATTAAATTTGACTTTTGAGGTTTAAAGAAATGATTCTGTAACAGATCTGGATCTCTTTTTTCACATTTTCCTTTAAATTCATTTAAACCTGGAAAATTTCAAATTCAATAAAGTTCCATCTCTTTCTCCCTCATTTTTTGACTCGGAATTGCCATGCTCTATATAATATATACAAAGATGGGCAATTCCGAAAACTGAAATAGAAGTATTGTATCCTCATTTAAAGTAGTATAATTTAAAAAATGGAAAGGAAAGCATGTCAATTTGAGATCGACCTGGCAAATTTAGTTCCCATAAAGGCTAAATCACATATCCAAGGCTTGATGATAAATCATTAGAGTTTGCCAGTTGTATAAGATGTGCAGTAAGCCATCTGGCTTTATTCAGTTTACATCAGGGTAATGAATATTATTCCAAGTTTCTGATATTTCCACAGCTCATAAGTAATGAGACTACTGGCAGAGGCTGTATCATAACCTAATTTCTGGGGGAGATTTTACTTGATTTTTATTTGTTTTCCATAGCAAATCAAAGCTGGATGCCACTTCAAAAAAGCAAAGAATTTCACTGAATTGGAAAAACAATGGTCCCCAAGCTTAAGGATAGCCATTTGCCAAACGCATGCACTTTACCCCGCTGTACGCTCCTGTTCTTCCTCGACCCGTTTCAAGGAGGAAAAAATCAAGACCACAGTTATTCCTGCATAATCCACCCTGCTCTCAATTTATTTTGCTTTTTTCATATCTGTTGCTGCAGAAAGTACCTTTAAGGAGAACAGACTTTGCTCATTCCCAAACAAACTAGAAAAGACCTGTTTGACCCAGCTTCTGTGGGAAGAGAAAGCATCATTATTGCTTTCTTTCCTCACTATTCCTTCTGGTTGCCAGCTCCACCCCATTCCACACATCTCCTAACCTCAGAAAGTCTAAAGCCAGCTGGAGCTGCAGCTGTTGGCGGGTCCTTCCCTTGAAACAATTGGGCTTGAGCAGCAAAGCAGATGCATTTTTAAAAGTTGAACTGTAAAAGATGAAACCATGTACATCACCTTTAAATACTTTCTGAATCTCCTCTCTCATCTCCTTTCTTTCACTCAACTATATAGGAGACTTCCTGAAAGTAAAGTTTTACCCTGGAATGATGGTTCTCAAACTTCAGTCTGCCTCAGAGTCACCTGAAAAGACTTGCTAAAATACAGATTGCTGGGTCCTGGGCCCAGACTCTTTCATTCAGTTGGGTCTGGAATGAGCCCTGAGAATCTGCATCTGTAACAAGTTTCCAGGTGATGCTGATGCAGGTCTAGGGACCACACACTGAAAACTACCAGCCTGAACAAAGAACAAATTGCTAAAGGAAGACAGGAGGATCAAGAGTTTAATATTCTAATTGACATCACCTCCAGGTGTGTGGCACTGGGAGCGCTGAGCTCGCTGGTACAGGGAGATTAATACAGGAAGGTGGAGTTAAGAACAGACCAGCTGCTTGACTTATTTCCCTTCTCCACTGGCCCCTTAAGATACTCAGAATTAAAGGATCAAAGAAAGTGAAATTATGCAAATACATATGATTATTTTTAGCCAGTCAGCTCTTTAGATTCCCCTTGCATCTTGGCTGCTCTTAGAGTTATGCAATAGGTGCTTAAATCAGACAGATTTGGGTTCAAGTCCTGCCTTCCTTGCTGTGGGTCCTCAGCAAGTCAGTGAATCTCTGTGTTCTCATTTCTCCCACATCAAATATGGGAACAACAATCGAAGCTCCCCGTAATATTGCTATGTGGATACAATTTCATTCTGCACGTGCATTTACCAGAACATACACAATGAATGTTAGCTTTTGTCATGAATGGTCCTATCTCCTGGCTTTACTGTGAGAATATTCAATATGTTAAATATCATAAGACCTATTTGATACAATAGGTTCAGTTATTACTGCCATAAATATCAAGTAGCTACTATGTATAGATGTATAATATTATATAAGTATATTAAAATAAGTTCCTGTCAAGATATTTTTTTGCTATAAATATTATTTTGATTTGGAAAATTTTGACTTTACATGAACTTATGTTTAAGAAAAATACTTGTCTCCAAAATTGGCTAACTTAGGAAATTGAGAGGATATGTTTACTAACCACAAATTTTGTTTTGACAGACACTAAAATAATAGAATGAAGGAAACAAGGGGTAAGTATTCTGCAGATAACTTGGCCTTATATTATTAAGGGTATATTTTAGACCCTCTTAAAGACCACAAGCGCACTTTTCCCAAAAATCATTATATTTATGTAACAAAACAACAGGGAACAAATTTGGCCAAGGTATCCTATTTTCAGTTCACAGTGATGTCATTTTTTTTCACCCATCATGTCAGTCAGAAACTTAACGATGAGGGGCGCCTGGGTGGCACAGCGGTTAAGCGTCTGCCTTCGGCTCAGGGCGTGATCCCCGGCGTTATGGGATCGAGCCCCACATCAGGCTCCTCTGCTATGAGCCTGCTTCTTCCTCTCCTGCTCCCCCTGCTTGTGTTCCCTCTCTCGCTGGCTGTCTCTATCCTGTCAAATAAATAAATGAAATCTTAAAAAAAAAAAAAAAGGAAACTTAACGATGAGTTAGTAACAGAAGCAATGTTCGACCCATCAGTTCTTCCCAGTTCCCTGAGTGAATTCACCCTTCCACCAACTGAGCCCCCAAATTTATCAGGCCTTATTTTTTTNTAAATGAAATCTTAAAAAAAAAAAAAAAAAGAAAAAAAAAGAAACTTAACGATGAGTTAGTAACAGAAGCAATGTTCGACCCATCAGTTCTTCCCAGTTCCCTGAGTTGAATTCACCCTTCCACCAACTGAGCCCCCAAATTTATCAGGCCTTATTTTTTGAAATATAGGATGTAAGTATTCAATTCTGGGAATAACACACTTTTGGCTCAATTTTCAAAAGGTTAACATGTTAGCACAGTTTCTTGATTTTACCCCCAGTATGGCCTTTGTTCTTTCCTCCTCTCAGTCCCCCCACCCCCAAGAAAGGATCAGAAACACAACATTTCAAGAGCTGGATGGAGGTCTGAGAATAACCTATTCCAGCCCCTAACTTTACTAATGAAAACGCTGAGGCCCAGGAAGTTTGAGTGCCCTGCCTAAAGCCAAGTGCACAGATATCCTCATTCCCCATTCACTATGCTTTCCCTGCCCCGTTGCCCTCCACATTTTGCTTAAGAGGAATTTCAACAAAGAATTCCTTATCAGATTTTACAGACCCCTGGGCTTCAAAAACACTTCCCAATGCCAGTTAACAGTGAGATGTTGTTAACTATTAAAAAAAGAAAGAAAGAAAAAGGGAGAAAAGTTAGCTTCGTAGCACTAGCAGGTGTCTCAGAATCTATGAAGCTATGGAGACTCCAATATACAGAACTCAGGGAGAGAAGAGATTTGACTCCCTAATAAAAGTGCATATTNATAAAAGTGTATATTATCCCAAATCCTCTAAGAAACTAGATGCTAAGGATTGAACTCTGGAAATCTGCTTGGACAATATTTTCTTTTAATTTTCCCTAAACCATCTTACAAAAACCACAGTTCGCCAAAGTTTCTACTTTAATGGTAGCACACCTTTTAAAATCTGAGCTTCTCTACATGGAAAGAGCATTATTTCATCTGCGTTTATATTTCAAAACGCTCCGACTCATTTATCACTTTCCTGGGGTGTTTTTTTTTTTTTTTCTTTTTTTCCTTCGAAAACGACCTATCTAGACCTGTGGCTTCTGCGACTGGGGGACTTCTGAGGTGAGGTGCGGCAGCTTCCAGCCGGCTGGAGTCTTTTGGCCCGATACGGTCCAGCGCTTCGGAGGCTTCCCTTTGCGCACCCACTCGCGTCAGGCAGATGCCAGATGTTTGCCCGGTGGCTCCGGTTCATCACCTTGGACCTTTGCAAGAAGCTGGCGCCTCCCCAGCCTCTCCCCTCCGCCCCCGCAGAACCTCTTCTGGCCACGACGTGTGGGAGATTTGCAGCCTTCCTTAGCCCGGGCGAGCGCCAGCAGCGGCCCGGGGACCTGGGCGTGCGCTAGCCCAGCTCTGGCACCGCCCTCCCGGCGCCCGCACCGAGCTGCGGGTCACGCCCTCTCCCTGCAGCGGCTCTTCTCTCCGTGCAACCCCTTCCTCACCTCTGCTGAAAAAATAGGAGTCCTCGCTTCTAAGAAACCAAGCACAAGGCCCCCCCCCCCAAAAAAGTTCNACCGAGCTGCGGGTCACGCCCTCTCCCTGCAGCCGCTCTTCTCTCCGTGCAACCCCTTCCTCACCTCTGCTGAAAAAATAGGAGTCCTCGCTTCTAAGAAACCAAGCACAAGCCCCCCCTCCCCTCCAAAAAGTTATAACTTGAGATACACGCAGCGCAGAGATCTTCGGGTCAAAGCAGGCGACACTGCCAGCCAGGCTGACCCGCGCCCTCGGACAGCCCCAGACCCCCGCGGGCAGCCGCTCCCCACGTCCCTCTCGCTGTGGCCGAAGGACAAGCCAGCCCAGGGTCAGCACGGAGCCCGAAAACTGCCCCTGGGTCACTGAGCCGGCGAGCACCGGCTGCGGAGGGGGACTCACGGGGCAAAACGTGCAGAACCGAGCTGAGCGAGGAGCGAACTCCACCCCCCGCGCGACCCGGAGTGCTCACGAGACAGAGGACTACGGTCACTGATAACACCACGGGGGGTGGGGGGGTGTCCCTTCCCCTCGTCGCTCCCCACACCCCCGGGCCAGAAAACACACAATCGTACGCACCCACAAACACACACGCCTGCACTCCGCCCCGGACGGGGAGGCAGAGGCGGGGAAGGTATGCGGTGCCCCGCCCGGGGTACCTGCCCCCCACGCCAACCCGGCAGCGCCTCCGCCTCGGGGCAGACGGACAGACACGCGGGAGGAAGCCAGCACCCGGGCGTCCCACCTAGGGAGCCTCGGGGCGCCGGGGGGCGGTCGCAGCGCCACAAGTCCCCGGCGCGCCCCTCTCCCCCCGCACAAGTTCGCGCGGCCCGCGCCGCCCTCGCCCGCCCCCCCTCCTTACCCAAATACTGCCGCAGGTCGAGCAGGAAGCGAGGGGGTCCCCCGCTGAGCTGATAGAAGAGGGAGCCCAGGCAGAAGACCAGCAGGGTGGCCATGCAGAAGCCGTAGTCCCGGAGGGAGAAGCGCAGGAAAGGCAGCAGGGAGACCCGGCGCTTCCAGCTGCCCAGGCCGGGAGGGGCGCCCCCCAGAGGGGCCCCATGGGGCCAGGGATCCGCGCCGCCGCCGGGATGCTGCTGCTTCTTCTTCATCGCCTGCTCCGCCGCCTCGCACAGCCTGCCCGTGCCAGGAAAAGGTCACCCATCCGCCTGCGAGGAGAGCCCGGCCGGCCGGCTGCACATGGGCAGGGCAGGGCCGCGCGGAGGGCAGCCCGGGTGGGGGCGGGGAGGGGCCGAAGTTGCCGGGCTCAGGAGACTTTCCTCGGCATGGTCCCCGCCGCCGCGGCC
>NC_048227.1:92956358-92982914 GCF_002007445.2 Ailuropoda melanoleuca | reverse complement strand
GCTAGCGCCCCCGCGGCGCCCCGCCGCGCCTCGGGCTCGCTCGCGGCCGCCGGGGCTCGCCTCCAGCGCCAGCGTGGACCCCCCGGCTTTGTGTCTGTCGGTCTCGGCGTGTTTTGTCCCGGTTCAGACTCCTCTAAAAGACGGCAGGGAGGAACAGGAGGCGGACACCATCCCCTCGCTCCACCTCCTTGACAGGGGTTTTCCTTCTTCTCCTCCCCTTTCCCTCTCCGGCTCTCCGCAGCCCTCTCTCCTCCCTCTTCCCTCCCTCTCGGTGCCCGGGTCTCCGGGTTTCTCCCGGGTGTCACGTTACTACCTCTGACCGGGGGGCGAACGCGGGGGGGGGGCGGCGATTATTCGCAACTAGGAAGAAAGTTTCTGGGTGTTTTTCTCCTTCCCCCTTTCTCTACATTCTGGCCTCAGTTTCTGCGCCACCAGCGACCTCTTGGGGGCCCCGCTGACTTCCCTCTCGTAAACAGTCCCCGGCAGGAAGAAGCACGACTTCTTGTACTATACATGTATTTTTTTAACTTCAGAAACTTGATTCTCCTTCTGTATCCTGAGCTGCTTACAAAAGGCCGGTAAAAGATATTTGGGTATATGTCCAAGACTTTACTGAGATGGTCAAAGAGCAAGTGGTGTGAATTATAATTCAACATACCCCATGTGGCCAGGCTCATTGCCCTGACTCCTGGAAGAGAAAGGAAAGAGGACGCTCTCTTCTTGCTCGCCCTGGCTCGACAGTTACTCCTCCACCGAGCTGCTCCTCCACGTAGCGACCAGAGAGGCACGGGGCGGGGTACAGAGCGGACTCAAGGAGGTCTTCCTCTAACAGAGATGAAGGAGAAGAGCCCTTACATGCCCATTTCAGCGCTGCCTCCCCTCCTTCCATGGGAAGCTTCTGGACCTAAAAGAAAACCCCCCCAAGGTAGAAAGACCAAATCCAACACCAATCTGGCGACGGGGGAGGGAGACGTACAAAAGGGCTGTTCTCATCAGCCACACTTAACAGTAAGAATCATTTGTTTCTATATATAGAAGTTGCACCAACTTGCCCAAGGACACAGAGCTCCTAGGAGTCGGGTTGGCTGCCACACTCATATCTGTTTGACCCTCAAGCCCACCATCCTAACCACTGCACTGCACCATCTCCCAGCCAGGGCCCTTTTCCCATGATTTGCACAGTGATTGGAGGAAGAGATATAGCTCACTGAGCCCAGGCCACCTGGAGAAACAGACACCTTGGGTTTTTGACACCTCTCATCCCTGGCTCCCCTCTCACTGTAACATCCCAGTGGCACACAAACCAGTTGCAAGGAAGAATCAGCAGCCAGGGACCTCTATGATGCTAAGACTGTTTTCCTGAAAATCTTCTGAAAGGTGGGTATCTGAAAACTTTTCCGTGGAAAATTGGGGAATAGGATCCTGAGAGCAAGAGCTTATAATTTAAGAGTAATATGATTTAACCATAATCCATATGGACTGGTCACTCCTGATCTGAAGTGAGTGAAGAAGACACATAGATCATAAGCTGGAGAAAGTCATA
Organism: Ailuropoda melanoleuca; assembly: GCF_002007445.2. Lineage (NCBI taxonomy): Eukaryota > Metazoa > Chordata > Mammalia > Carnivora > Ursidae > Ailuropoda > Ailuropoda melanoleuca. The sequence continues at coordinate 92,981,371 of NC_048227.1, read as the reverse complement.
GATGAGGTGGGCAGTGTCCTACACACAAGCACACACAAATTCTACCTCCCAGTTCTGTGGCCTAGCCCACTTTCTCAGGGATCAGAAGGCTGCTTTGGGGCCCCAAGGGAAGGGAAGTCCCTTTGTTCTGTCACCAAAAATCCTGAATAGACTGTTAATGGTTTGTTTCACATTTATTCCACGAATCCGAGATTTATTTGGATTAATATGCACATTTGAGAAATGTGAATGCCCCTGAGAGAATTAAGCCAATCTGTCATTGCCCATTAATGTGAATTACTTTAATCACCACACTGAGTAGCCCAGAATAGGCTCTCAATTAATAATTTTTGAGTTAATGAAGAGGGACTGAGGGATGGGAGAGCAAAGCAATGTTGATAATGTTTCAGAGCCCACCTCTGACAAATCGGACCCGTACCTGCGGCCCGGCCCTGTGATATGTTTTTCATTAGATGTGCCGTACAAGATTCTGTGTGCTCGCAAGGCCTACCCAGGGTCTAGAGACTTCTCTCCCAGAACGTTTTGGGAAAACTTCCAGTTCTTTCCCCTCAACAAAGGAATCTGAGCAAGAGTGAGGTTATAACAGGGAGATGAAGCAGGAAGAAAGGAAATAAACAGCTGTAAAAGTAAGTAAATATGGGAATGAGTGTTTTTTTCTCAATTGTGAAAATTTATGAGGCAAGGACAGGGGAAAAGGCCCAGCTTAGAAGAAACACACTGTGACATGAAGAATTTTAGAAAGAAAAAAACAGGTCAGTTTTTAAAAGACTGTGTTAATGGACTAATCACCTTTAAAAACTCAGGAAGGGAAAGAAATCGAGATACAAAGAAGTTTCACACAGAAAGAAATGCCTTGTATTTTCACCTAACAAAAACTTAGATTTGGGGGTAAAACTTTGCTCTTCGAAGTCCATTAAAAGTCCCGTCAAAAAAATAAAACAAAAAAAACCTTTTTAATCTAAAGTACTTACACCGATGAATGGTATCTTTATTCAAACCAGTTAATAAATCAACTAATTATAGGAATTTGTGAACATTTTTTATTATTAGTCTTATATTTAATATAGTTTGTTAAACACCTTGACTTCCATCCAGTATCTTGGACTTCTCCATCCCTTTTCTGTTCTGTGACTTGTCCTCTCTCTCATCTGAGCCACTCATTTTCGACAATAGCCCCCTCTGACCATCAGCTCCTGTCCTTCTGCTTAGCTCCTTGAATGCCCACACTCTGGCCATTTTTCAGGCTTTTCAAGAACCCTCAACTTTTGAATCCATCATTCCTCTTGTGTGTTCACTTGCTTCCTTCTCCAGTTTTGATTCTGATCCTTCCTTATCCCCATCTTGCAGACACCCCTTCATTCATTCCCTAGTTCCTTTCGTTTTATATGGCCCATACTTTCCTGGCAAAACCCTGTGCAACCCAACGAAGCCGCCGGACGGGACTGCAGAAACACACGCAGTGTTGCTAACTGCTTCGCTTTAAATTAGCCCAAATGTCCAGTGGAGCTCACCGTTGCTGCCTAGCAATCCCACACTCTAAAATGACTTCACCCTTCTGTCTCTCTCCTCCCATCTCCATTTTCTACCTCCATCTCTTCAGTCTCAGCTGATGACCTGGCCTCATACTTTTATTGAGGAAATGGAAACATTGGACAGGAGCGCCTTCATTCGTCCACCAGTGTATGCCCCACGCTCTCTACCTGCCCTCCTGTTTCACTGTGTCCCTCCCTGCTTCTAGTGAGACCAACCTGCCACTGCCCTGGACTCTTGATTCTGCCCCAGCCCAGCCCCACACCCACACATGCTGTCTTTCTAGCCTTCTGCATCTGTGTAATTAATGGCACTATCAAGACAGTGGACGCAAAATCTTCCTTACTTTTTCTCCTCCCCTCACTCCTGTGTCTCACCCATCTGTAAATCTCGAAGGCTCTACCTTCAAAAACAGAAGGAGAATCTGACTTCCTGTGCTACCACTCTGGTCCACCACCTCTCTCAGCGGGAGGACTGCCATGGGCTCCGATATCAGTTATGTTTAGGTTCAGCCACGTGTAACTAAAAAGAAATCCCAAATAACAATGGCTTGAACAAAATGGGAGTGCCTTTCTCTCTCCTGTGAAACGAGTCCAGAAATAGGCAGTGCGGAATTGGTGAGGCATCTCCATGCGCTCCTCGGGGAGCTACGGGAGCTTTCTGTACCACCATCCCCGTTTTAAAGGTCACCTGATGATTCGAGATGGCCACTGGAGCTCCAGCCTTTATGTTTATGTTCGCGGCTGGCAACAGGAGGAAACAAAAGAAGAAAAAAGACCTTCTCCCAATGGAGTAGGCTGTTTTTAAACGCTGTTCCAAAAATGCTACCAATCATCTTCTTACAGGACTATGGTCCAGTTCTAAGGAGATCCAAGAAACAGAGATTTCAGCTGGGCACATAGCTGCCACCAAAAATATACGGGTTCTAGTACTAAAATAGGAAAGGACAGGTGGCAATTAAATGGCCATCAGCAGTTCCTGCCATTCCTGCTTCCTGTTCCCAGCTTTCTATTCGCCCTCCTCACAGCAGCCAGAATGTTACTCCTCTGCTCTAAACTTGCCCATGGCTCCCACAACACTCAGACGAAAAGCCCAAGTCATTTCAGTGCCGTAAGTGGCCCTTCGCATTCTGGCCCCATTGTCTCTGTGACCTCATCTCCTATCACTTTTACCTAGGCATCCTGCCCCATCGTTGTTTACCAAAGAAAACTTGCTCCTCTATCTGGGCCTTTGCATTTGTGGTCCCCTCTGCCTAGAAAGTTCTTTTCTCAGACCAGCACATGGCTCGCTTTTTGCCTTCCTTCCAGTCTCTGTCCAGCACTACCTAATCAAAAGCAGTCTTCCCTAACTGGCTCATACATAATGCACACACACACCTACATTCCTTTTTCCCTTCACCTCCTTTCATTTTCTCCAGAGAACTTACCGTAATCTGAAATGTTGGTATTTTTCATTCGGTGTGTATCTCCCTTCCCTGGAAAACAAACATCATGATTTTGTCTCGTTAACTGCTCTTTCCCTAGCACCTAGGCTAGTGCTGACAGTTGGTTGTCACTCAATAAATATTTATTGAAAGAAAGGTTAGTTTCTAATATGAAGGAATTGAATGAAGTTCAGTGAGTCAAATCTCATTTTCTATGGCTCGCCATTTGGGGATGAGAGGTAGGGGGAATGGACATCAGGTCTGCAAANAGGGAGGGAGGGAGAAAGAAATCTTCATCACCTCCATGACCAATAGTCTAATTAGCAATTCAGCCATTCCCTGTGATTATGAATGCGTCACAGAATCATAAAAGGAATATGAACCCATGAGTTTTGCCTGGTGTTACAATTCACCTTGGCAGAAGTACTTCTTATCTTCAAAAGTGTGGCTCATTTCAGGGATTGAGGCATTCACTCTCCTGAAAAGCCAAACTCTGAGCTTTGACTCTAGAAGACCCTGTGCTCTGTTTGTATCCTCTTTTTTCACTGCCCTGCTAAAAGTAGGACTGTTTCCAGGAAAGCTTTTGAGTTGGAATGCCCATATTGCAATGACAGTAAATCATAAGCCAGCCTGATATGTTTCTTTGCCTTGGAATTGTGCAGTCAAGTGAGCAAACAAGGTTTTAATAAGATTAAAATTTCACGGGTTTCCAGGCTTGTGGATCCTTGGTCATTGTGTCTATGGGACTTCGTTTTGGGTTCTCTGTACACTCCCCAGGATGCAGCACACACTCTGCACATAGCTACACATGCATCAAGAACAAGGGTGCTCTCCAGCCACAAACCCTCATTACTCTTCTCCCTCTCTTGTGGAGATAAAGTATAAACACAGAAGCAAGCAAAGAAAGAAGGAAAGCATTAAACAAAAGGGACTTGTAAATATCAGATGTTTTGTAATTAATAATAATAGCCAAACTGTTGTATTACTATGTTTCTAGCATGTTCTAATCACTTTACATGAATTAAGTCATTTAATCCTCACAACAACTTCATGCTGTAGGTACTATTATTGTCCCCATTTACAGATGAAGATACAAACCATAAGAATAATGAATATTAGCTATGGGAGACCTGGTCTGGGAAGGCTTTCTGGAAGAGGTGGCACACGAACTGGATTGCAGGGTGAGTAGGATTTATACCTTGGCAGTAGCCCAGAGGGCACTCCAAGTAACAAGAACTGACTGAGAAGGATTACAAAAATGTGTCTGGGAAACAATGGTGAGTCTACCTGGAAAAGAAAGGTGAGGATCTGTGGTTGCATCACTGCTAAGAATGTGGAAACTCAATCACAGAAAACCAACTGTCTTTTGTCCAAAGTTGCCTTAGAGATTCACCCCTCCGTGCCAGTGCTCATAGACCTCTTAGCTCTTAGGCAAATGTTCAGCAGAAACTCTTGATTCTATTTCAATTAAACAGATGCTTCAGAGAAAATAATGTTAATATAGGGAATGCACAAAAGACAGGCATGACTTAGCTTTTTGCAGAAAGAAACCACTTATCCAAAAAGTACTATAGCTATAAACTCTATGGCACCGTCCTAACACAACACGGTGCAAGTTTAATTCTTCCAACTCTGAGAAAGGGAGGGCCCCCAACAGACATTTTTCTTGCCATGGTGAATTTCTTTGTTTAGTCGGGGTGACTGGGTGGCTCAGTTGGTTAAGTGTCCAACTCGGTTTTTGGCTCAGGTCATGATCTCAGGATCCAAGATGGAGCCCCACATTGGGCTCTGTGGGAAGTCTGCTTCCACTCTCCCTCCCACTCTGCCCCTGCCCATGCACACACACACTCTCTTTCTCTAAAATAAATAATCTTTTAAAAAAAAAAAAAGTCTTTGTTTAGTCTATATAAAAAGCCTAAAAAATTTTGTTTACAATTAAAGAAAAACATTTTTAATAAGTCCAAGTATTGAATGTCTTACCTTAATAGGTAAGAGCTTTATCGCTTTAACAGTGCTGATTGCTGTTTGGACCATATTTTTAGATCTCTTGGCAGTAGAAATTATTACGCTAACCTTAGAGTGGATTGTCTGCCTGATTTATTTTTCACCAGGCTCATAAGAGGTTCTATACTCCATCCAAGTTTTTGTTTATATTTTTCTTATAAAAATTCTTGACTTTTAATCTATGTTAATATAGTTTAAAATTAATATATTCTTTTCAATCGTGCAGTAAATAAACATGCAGCACTATTATGTGCCTACCATTCTGCTAATTAACACAAAGCAAAACAGAAAAGTGTAACACCAGATGTTCAGCCTTCAAAGAATTCGCAATCTTTTCAGGAAGACAGGATTGTCATAAGTGAAGAAATTTGACAATAACGTAAGACATTATTAAATGCTAAATTGCTTCTTACGTACTATAAAGAGTAAAGTCATTACAATCTTTAGTGAAGTTCAATAGTCAATTCATTTCCAAAAGGAATAATTTTTCTTTGATTTTTAAATTTGTCTTACCAATCTTTCTCCTTTGAGTATGAAAGTGATTATTTTTTAAAGTAGGCTCCACACCCAGCACGGAGCCCAACGCAGGTCTTGAACTCACAACCCTGAGATCAAGACCTGAGCTGAGATCAAGAGTCAGATGCTCAACTGACTGAGCCACCCAGGTGCCCCTGAAAGTGATTTTTAGATTTCAGAGTTGCTTCTAGGCAAATACAGTGAATAAGATAGATGATCGAATAGGCCACTATTTTTGGTCCCAAAGTTGTGGGATTCTGAAGTCATGGTTATGAGTTCCTTGTGTTGCTTTTACATTGATGGTATCTGATGCACATTACTGGTGGGGAGGAAGCCAGATGTCAAGCCAGGGAGCCGGAGGAGTCCATAGAGGGCAAGAACAGCCTGGCAAAGTGGGAACTTACATGGGGCCTCTAGAGACATTATTTCCAATAACTAGCTGAGTAATTCTTTTGCAGATGAACTTCATGTAGAACTTCGTGTAATGCAGTGTTATTACTCTATTGTGAAATATGCCTTGTGCTTTTCATGCAGCCGAGTACAAACATAAATTCCAATCTACTCATTTGTCACAAGATTATTTTTTTGCTTTTAATTAGTTAGTGATTTGATGGACTCATCTGCCTTGCTTAAAAAGCATGAAAATAAAGTAATAGGGTGGTTTTTAAAAAAAATTGTTAATCCAAATGAGTGTTGTCACCTTCAAATTATGGATACTTGTTTAAATCCCAATGTCATCACTTAAAATATAAAAATATGACACTTTATTTCCTGTTAACTGATCACATCTTACTCCAGAGGCCTATTCCCTTGAGCAGTAGAGGTTAGGGATGGCAGGAATCTATCTAGCTCAGCCTCTTCTGGTTGGAAACAGTCTCTTTCCCATTGCATTTACTACGCTTGGTCACTTTAGGGTCAGTATTCAGTCAAATTCAAGGTGCAAATTCCCTGCAAAGGCCCCCCTCTTCCCAGCAAAGATGGGTCTGTGTAGGGAACATTTAGTGCTTCACCAAGGGAGGTGTGGAGACTGTGGTTCATAGTCCCTGGTGCTCTGGTGACCCTGGCCACTGCAGTCCAAGGCTGGTGACCTCTCCATTTGCTCTCTGCTTCTCACTGGTGTGGCTCCTAGGGCCATCTGCTTAACCACATCTGCTGCAAACTCTCCTCACCCTACATGAAGTGACCACCAGCTCTGAATAGCCTGTCACCTTCTGTTGGCCCCCCACTACCTTGAGGGACCACAGGGAATTTTCTAGATCTCTATGTGTTCATCTCAGGCCTTCTCTGCTTAGAATCCTTCCTCACCCACTTCTAATGTCTCGCTTGTTGGCACTAAGTTAATCCAGTGGTTCTCCAGAAGGCTTAATATATCTTGCATCATTTGAAGGAAGTGTGAACAAACCCTACCATTCTGAGAATGCCCCTGTCTTAGCCAGTGCAGACTGCTATACCAAAATACCACAGACTGGGTGATAAACAACAAACATTTATTTCTCACAGTTCTGAAGGCCGGGAAATCCAAGATCAAGGCACTGGCAGATCTGGTGTCTGATGATAGCCTGCTTCCTGGTTTGTTCCCTTAATGGCTGGGGGGAGGGGGTGGAAGGAGGGAGAGAGAGAGAGAGGGACAGAGAGAGAGGAGGGAGAGAGGGAGAGGAGAGAGAGGGAGAGATATTGATCGAGTCTCCTCCTCTTCAGTCTAGAGAAGCCTCAAATTATCTGGGTGTTTCCAAACTTCCCTGAGCAGTAGTATTTTGGACCTGGAGTGGGACAGCCAAGACCAGTGTTTCTCATAACTTGCCTTTTTTCTCTCTCTTTGTCTGTATTCCAGCTCAGCCCCTCATGAACCTGAAATGCTTTCTATGTCAATGTTAACAGAAGAGCTGTAGGCAAAGAAAGTAGAAGGCCAGGAAAATAATTCAGGGAAATCATTCAAACTGTAACATCTTCATTATGAACCTTTGGGCCTTTTATTTCTGAATTTCCCTTTGTGTTGTCAGTTTCTTGAAGGGCACATACCTTTATCCTTTGAAGACTGATTTGATTTTTAGAGACAGCCAGAAGTATTCCAAAGCAAATGTATTAAGTAAAATGGATGTGATATTTGGTCAGTAGATTAAGGTATCGATAGAAGGGTGGGAAAGAAACCACAAGGAAAAAGAGAGAGAGAGAAAGAAGGCAGCTGGGGAGTTGCCTTGGTGTATGAGGCAGAAATGCACTGAAAAAAGTCAGGAGCTGATAACACCTGCCCTTTCCTGACCAGTGCCTTGAAAGCCTACCCGACTAAAGTATGCAATCCAGAAGTACATTTCAACGGAAGAGCAGTAAAAACCAAACACTCAGGTACAACAGGCTATTGCTTATATTTCAACTCCTATGCATTGACACCACTTGTGAAAACTTAGCTTTTAACTTATCCTTAAGGACACATGTATTTTTTAAAAGATATTCATTTATTTATTTATCTATTTATTTCTTGGAGAGAGAGAACGCACGCGAGCAGGGGAGGAGCAGAGGGAGAGGAGAGAGAATCTCAAGGAGACTCCCTGTTGAGCAGGAGCTCAGTCCCACGACCCTGAGATCATGACCTGAGCTGAAACCCTGAGTCAGACGCTCAACCAACTAAGCCACCCAGGCCCCCCAAGGACAAATGCATTTAAAATCAAAAGTTGGACCACACAGCTGTTCCCAAGGACTGGCCACTGCGATATCACTGGCCCCTAAAGACTCTGTTGGAAATTGTGTCAGTATTTTCTGGTTTTTTGTTTTTTTTTTTTTTTTAACAAATTGTAATAGACCATTTGTATAGATGGAGTGAAAAGAGAAAAAAATTTAAGTCACACGCTTACCAATTGCTTTCATGTGATTTTTTCAGTCACCTTTTACTCAGCCATGTAGTTACAGAGTTGAATCTCTGGCCAAACTTAATTCCTCAATTCCAAAATCCCTGTCTCTTCACAATGTAAAGCTGGCACTTGCCTCGTTTTAGAGGTCATTGTCTGGTGTTAATGTGTAAGAGCCGAAATCGATGTAGAAATGATATCCTTTTCCCTCCCTTCTTAACAATGTCATTAGTCCTTGTTCAATGGGCATGTCACATACCTTCCTGTCTTCTTAGAGAAAAATATTACTCAAGCTTTGCAAAGTACTTTAAAATCATTTTTTGAAGAACAGCCAAAAAGTGAACTATGAAGATAGACAGTCGGCTCTCCAGTAAAAAATCTTAGCAGAATAAAGATTCCCAAGGTCATCTTAAGAGGGTATGTAAGAAAATATTAGAGTTTGATGTATAATCTTCCAGCTCTGCAAATTACTAGCTTTCTGACATAAGGTCAATTACCGAACCTCTTTGTACCTCAGTTTTCACTTCTGTAAAGAATGGATAATAAGATCTGTACTCCTCAGCTCACAGAGATCTTAACTGGTTCAGGATGAGACTTACCTGGTAGAAGCACATCACCAGCTAGCTGATTTTCTCTTTATGCAGTGACGTGAGGCCAGAAATTATCCTACCCTGGAAAAATGTATTGCCAAATGTAGGGTAGTGCAAACTCTTAAACAGCAGACAATTTGGATAGTGAAAGAAGCATGGATCTTGGTTTAGAACTGACCTGGGGATGAATGTGATCTTGGGCAAGTGATCTGAGTGTGCTCTGAGCCTCATTGTCATTACCCGTAAGATGCAGTAAAGCACCTAGCGTTCAGTGAGGAAATTAAATAAATACACTTTGACCTGGTGCCAAGTACCTGGAAGTTGGAATGCAAAAAAAATTATTTTTAGAGATAAGGAAAGTAGAATCTAATGAAATTACATAATCGGCACAGATTTATATTATTTGGAAGTGGCAACACTAGAACATAAACACAGATCTTATGAATCTATCTCTAATGCTTTTTCTACAATAAATTTTATTTGGGCCTAACTCCTCTGAGAACCTGACAAATCTATGAACCCCCTTCCTCCAAAAAACGCACATAGTTTTTGCAAATAATTTCAGCTCACTCATGGACCCTCTAAGGGATCATGGACCCAGAATAAGAACCCCTGTACTACAAACTGTGGTCTCTCCTAAATACTTCTGGTGAGCTTGCCAAATAAGAGTATCATCTCTCATCCTTATGTCGAAGACTATGGTAGATTGCATGGTGCTAAAGATGTATGGAATGTCCGTAAGTGACACTGGAAATAGAAAATCTTTCTTGAGACTGTCATGGTCTTTAAAGCACTCCTAAGATGCTGAGAATGTGCCAAAATCTGAGCCATATGCAGGCATTCATTCAGCAAATCCTTACTTAGGGTCCAATGGGTTCCTGGCTCTGGAGGGACAGTGCATCCAAGACAAACCCCGCTCTCAGGAAATTTACATTCCCCACAAGGAGATGGACAATCCACAGATAGGTTATGCCACACAGTAGTTAGTGCCACCAAGAAAATAAGACAGGGTGATGTGACAGGGAGTTTATGGGTTGGGACAGAGAGTCTCCTGAAGTCTGTGTGGACAAGGAAGGCTTCTCTGAGAAGTTGGCATTTGAGATGTGACCAAAAGAATGAGAAGAAGTTGCCCAGGAAAGACCTGGAAAGCAAGTGTTCTGTTTATAGCTAACAGCCCACACAAAGACCCTAAAATGGAAATGAGCTTGTGTGCCCTTATCACTCCAGTGGGAATGGGCTCACCAAGAGGGCAAGTGGCATGAGGTGAGACTGGACAAGTAGGTAGATTGTGTCAGTCCCTGTAGGGTCTTGTAGACTAGGATAAAGAGTTTGGCTTTTATTCTAAGTGCAATGAGAAACACTGGAGAGGTTAGAGGAGTGACATAATCTGACTCCTGTTTTTTTTTGAGATTTTTAATTTATTTTAGAGGGAGAGGACAGGGGGAGGGGCAGGAGAGGGAGAGAGTCTCAAGCAGATTCTGCAATGAGCACAGTGCCCAACACAGGGCTCAATCTCATGACCCCAAGATCCCGACCTGAGCTGAAATCAATAGCTGGATGCTTAACTGACTGTCCCACACCGGTGCCCCAGATTCATGTTTTTAAAAGATCATTTGGGCTTCTATGTGGAGGTGGGTTGTCAGGGGGCAGGAGTAGGGAAAGAAAAGATGAGGAACCCAGGAGAGGGATGATGCTGGCTTTGTTCAGGGTGGCAGTGATGAGAATAGATAAAAGGTAACACATCTGGGATCTGTTTTTTGGAGGCTAAGTGTCTAGTACTGGCCAATGGGGAAGTAAAAGAAAGAATAAAGCTAAGGATGATACCTAAGCTTTTGGCAGAGCAACTGGATTGATGTTGAAAGTATTTCCCGTGGTGCAGGAGCCTGGAACAGGGGGCTTGGGGGCAAGAGAGGGGGGCAAGTAATGATCAGCTATGTTAAGTAGGCAGTTAGATATATGAGTTCAGAGCTCAAGGGAAAGGTCCTGGCTAAAGACATAAATTCAAAGTTATTTCTATCTAAATGGCATATAAAATAATATGATTGCATAACATTAGCTCTAAAAGCATGTAGACAGAAAGAATAGAAGATGACACAGACATAGCCTTGGACAAGCCCAACGTTTAGAAGTCCAATAGAAGGGGTAGCTGAGTGGCTCAGTCAGTTAAGCATCCAACTCTCAATCTCAGCTCAGGTCTTGATCTCTGGGTCTTGAGTTCAAACCCTGCACTGGGCTCCACACTGGGCATCCAGCCCACTTAAAACAAACAAACAAAAACCAACAGAAGAACTAGAGCCAGCAAAGAGACTGAGAAATGTAGAGAGGTAGGCAGAAAACCAGGAGAGGGTCGTGTCACAGAAGCCAAGGGAACAAAAGTATCTCAAGAAGGACAGAATGATCAGCCATAGCAAATGTTCCTAGAACATCTCTGCTAATGTCCCTTGCAACCAGTTTCTCCATTGTTCTTTTAATAATAGGAACTACTGAGTTCTAACTGGGCACATGGCCACCCATATAGAGACTGCATTCACCAGCTTCCTTTGCCCCTAGATGTGGCCTTGTGTCTACGTTTCAGTTGTGAGAAAAAGCATTTATACAATCTGCTAGATTTGGCCTTAGAATATAGAGTGTGCATTCGTCCATTCTCTTTTCCTGGTTCCCATAACTGGAACGTGGATGTGGAAGTGACCCAGCTTTCACCATGCACGTGAGGACAGTACTCTAAGGAGTATCAGAGAAAGTGATGAGAGGAACCCTGATCACTGAATGCTCTTGTGAAACAGGGCTGCCCATCTGCTGTGGATTGCTCACCTCCCTCTGGATTCTGTTTGAAAGAAAGAAATTAACCTCTCCCTGGAATCACTGTCTTTTGGGGTATCTGTTTTAGCGGCTTAGGCTATACCATAACCTAATATACACCAAGAAAGTAGCAGAGAGGGGCGCCTGGGTGGCACAGCGGTTAAGCATCTGCCTTCAGCTCAGGGCGTGATCCCGGCGTTATGTCATCGAGCCCCACGTCAGGCTCCTCAGCTATGAGCCTGCTTCTTCCTCTCCCACTCCCCCTGCTTGTGTTCCCTTTCTCACTGGCTGTCTCTATCTCTGTCTAATAAATAAATAAAATCTTTAAAAAAAAAAAAAGTAGCAGAGAGGCAACGTGTAGCTGATTGTTGACTCGGACAATTTCAGAGGTATCAGTGGGACAGAAACCTGATAGGAGTGTATCAAAGAGATAATTCATTCTCTCATTCATTCAAAATACTTATTGAATGAATATGAGGCAGCTTGGAGTGTAGATGTGGCCAATGAAGGGTAAGAGGTTTGAATAAGGAGAATGCACTGTGGCATGATTATTTCAGAAAGTGGGAAACATGCACACGAAGGAAGGGGCAGTAGGATTGCTGAACAGAATTGAGCTCATTTGAAATGGGTTATTTTGAACCTAAAAGAAGCCCAGTTGTTCCCAGTGTTGTGTTTTCCTGTGTGCCGGTGCTGAGAAGCTGTTTTGTTATTGCTTACCCTTGGCTGGGGTGTTACCAGGGAAATGGAGAGAAGGCAGTGGTGTTAAGGGTATGGTGGTGGACCCTGGAGTCTAAACAGGATGAAAAGAAAAATAATCAAATGAGGGGAACAATGACATAGATTTTGTTGGTCCCAAATGAATACAATTTGGGGGGATGCTCTACTAAATTAAAGAATACAAAATAATAAATACAGAATTAGGTATGAGAGTTAATATTTATTTAAGATGACAAAAATAATTACAAGAAATTATGAATTTTACAAAGCTGATTGTGAGAGTTATTTTTGTGTGTCCACTTGACTGGCTTTGGGGTGCCCAGATAGCTGTTCAAACATTAAGTCTGGGTGTGTCTGTGAAGGTGTTTCCAGGAGAGATTTGCATTTGAATTACTGAACTGAGTAAAGCAGATGACCCTCTCAACATGGGTGGGCATTATCCAATCTGTTGAGGGCAGAACAGAACAAAAAGATGGAGGAAGGGCAAATTTGCTCTCTCTCTGCTTGAGCTGAGACATCCGTCTTCTCCTGCCCTTAGATACTGACATTCCGAGCTCTTGAGTTTGGGGTCATAGATCTGGACTTACACCATCAGTCTCTCAGTACTCAGGCCTTTGGCCTCAAGCTGAATTATACTACCAGCTTTCCTGGTTCTCCAGCTTGCAAATATGGATCATGGGACTTCTTGGCTTCCATAACCGTGAGCCAATTTCTATAATAAACACCTCTTATATACACCTACATATATCCTATTGGTTGTTTTTCAGGAAACCCCTGACTAATACACTGATATACACCATAATCTTAACAAAAGCCGGAAAACTTACATGATATTTTTATTAATTAACTGCATGAAATATCTCTATTATATTATTTTCCTTACATATTATGATTGTATAAACTTCGATCATCTCTTCATGTGACAATAACTTTGCAGTAATTTTCTATAAAGAAAATAGAAAGACAATCCAGTCCTTCCTCTAGCATGGATGACTGACAAATGTCTGGGATACAAAAATCATGTGATATCACACACAGATACACTTGCTCTTTGTAGTACAGCTACAAGTTTCTGCTCTGCTATTATAGGAATTTTGATAAATTGTATTTTATATAATCCCCATCATAAGAGGAGAAAATGCAGGGTGTTTTCCTCTGTGTTGCCGTATGGAGAACAGTCATGATAGGAGAGAACTTCTGTTTTGATTAGGTTATCAGTGGGAATCAAAGGCAACACTTATATACAATTTCATGCATTACCCCTTCATGTCAGGTCACAAGGTGGATGGTACAGCAGGTAGGAGGAGGAACCCTAAAGCCATTACTACACTAGCACAGCCAGTGATAACATGATGTACTCAGAGGTGACTGGGAACCCCGTATCACAACAAAACCTGATCTAAATGTACTCCCCAAAAAACTTCCCCTTAGCTAGATCCCCAAACATCCACACCCTCTCTGACACCATCTCACCTAGAGGGAAGTACAACAGAAGGGATGGCAGAGTGAAAGAGAAGCCACTCTTAATTGTCACTGTTAAATGTCTAACAGCTTGTGTTGACATGTCTCAGTTTAAGTCCTTTGCCCATTTTCCTTGAAGTTAGCCTTTTTTCCCCTTTGATTTTAATGCATTATTAATCTTAAAACTTTTGCCTGTTATAACATGTTAAGGTGAAGAGGAGTAAAATATACCACTGCAGATTACGCTTCTTTGGCATATTATTTTAAACTGGCTATTTTTAAGAAACAGCAAACACAGATAAGCCTCTAAAAATTGAGTGGAAGTTAACCTTTGATTTAAAAAAAATTGGCATTTGTAGGAAAAATATCCATTTGTAAGGGTGTCTCCCTCTCTGTACAGTAGTCCCCTTCCTTACTTACTATTGGCTGCCTGAAACAACGGATAGTACCAAACCCTATATATATACACCATGTTTTTTCCTATACATGCATACCTATGATAAGTTTAATTTCTAAATTAGGCACAGTAAGAGATTAACAATAATAAGTAATAATAAAATAGAACAATTATAACAGTATACTGTAAAAAAGTTATGTGCATGTGGTCTCTCTTTCTGAAAATACACTGCACACAGCCTTCTTGTGATGAGCAGGGTGATAAAATGCCTACTGAGTGAGATGATAAAGCACCTACATGATGAGATGAAGCAAGGTGAAAGACGCAGGCATGTGATATGGTGTTAGGCTGCTAGTGACCTTCAGACTTTACATCAGAAAAAGGATCACCTGCTTCCAGATCGTGGTTGACCACAGATAACTGGAACCACAGATAAGGGGACCACTGTATCAGGAAGAGCAGGAGGACTCTAAATATCTAGAAACTCCTCAAGGTGGAGAAGGCAATGACTTAAAACTACAGAACAGTCTTACCCTTGTTTACTGTGCTTTTCCTGGTCACTTCTTATAACTGCCCCCCATTCTGTCTTTAGCTGGAGATGATATTTAAAGTGGTGGTTTGGGTCATTTCAAAGACTGACTCAGTTCTCCTAGCCATCTCCATTGTATATAGGAGGTTGACGTGGTATTAGACGTTTGTTTGTTGTTCTGTTAATCTGTCTTTTTTATTACAGGAGTGTTTCAAGCCAAGAACCTAGAAGGGTAGAGGAAAATAATGTCTCCTCCCCTACAAAGGAATGTAGAATGGTTGGAAAGTCTCTCTGAGAACTCTCCACCACCACCACCAAAAAAAAAAAAAAAAAAAAAAAAAAAAAAAAAAAAAAAAAATCTGACCATGTAAATACCTTGCTAGAGCCCTTTCCAGGCCATGCAAAGGGGTTGTGCTGGAGGGGTTTTCCTGAGCTTCTTGGAAAATCTGCATCTAACTTAGACCAAGGTATCAGAATTACTGAAGAACTTTTAAAAGATTGCTTTCCTGGGGTGCCTGGGTGGCTCATTGAGTTAAGCATCCAACTCCTGATTTTGGTTCAGGTCATGATCTCAGAGTCCTGAGATCAAGCCCCATGTCAGCCTCTGCACCCAGAAGAGAGTCTGCTTGAGATTCTGCCCTGCCCTCTGCCCCTCCCATGCCAGCTTGCACTCTCTCCCTTAAAAAAAAAATTAAATTAAAAAAAGATTGCTTTCCTTACTGAAAACCCAGTCTTCCACAGCTTCCTCTGCTGCCCCACCGTTCCTTACTTATGCTTCCCTTCAGGCCCTACTACCACCTTCATTCATAGTGTGGTGAGTAGTGGAAGGAGGAGGGAAGGTCAGGATTGGCTAGGAAAGCATAAATCTAAATCTCTGAGCCTCATATTTGGTCAATGGTTTCTTTGAAGCTTGGTTTTTGGTTCATTATGGGCTTCGAGTTCACTCTGCAGGGTACAAGTGAGGACACAAATAAGAAGGGAAATACATGGGAAAAGAAAACCATACTAATACTTCACAATGCAATCCAGCCACAACCGAATAAATGAATTAAAATAGCTCATGGGTATTAGATTTCTCAAAAGATGAACAGCCTCATATAGCTGTTATTGCTGTTGATGTCAGGCTTATAACTAAATCTCTGTGCAGTGCCTGCCTTCCTGGAAGACCCCCGACATTCACTCTGTCTTGCCTTATGAAGGCCATCCAAAACCTGCCTCCTAGAAATATTTGCAATCACAGATCTACTTGAAACTCCCCGTGTTGTAATATCCCCTTAAATTCTTTTAGGAGGCTGGCTAAAATGTAACAGTTTTATCTGGAACAGATGCATTAACCTAGTTTAGTTTCTAAAGTTAATTTAATAGTCTACTTACGGGACTAATGAAATGGGAGCAAAAACAGGAAGGTTTTGATGCACCATCAAGAAAGCCGAGAGCAGTGAGACAGTGGGCGGGTGTCAAGAATAGGAGAAAGCAAAACATAATTGACAACTGAACCAAGTTTAAATGTGAGCCTTCACCTTATAAATTTATCCTATTAGCTGCTTGGGAAGTGAACTTATTCCTTAAATGAGGAATTTGAAGGGAAAATTTTCAGTCTAAAAAAGTAAATAACTCTGTTAAGATAAAGTATCATTTAAATAAGGTATTTCTTCATCTTTCTTTTTAAAAAAGATTTTATTTATTTATTTATTTGTTTATTTATTTATTTATTTTAGAGAGAGAGAAAGAACAAGTAGGAGGAGGAGCAGGGGTGGGGGAGAATCCCAAGCAGACTCGAGCTGAGTGGAGTCCCATGTGGGGCTCAATCCCACAACCCTGAGATCACGACCTGAGGGGAAATCAAGAGTCGGATGCTTAACCTACTGAGCCACCCAGGTGCCCCAAGGTCTTTCTTCTTTTAATTTGAGGGGGAAAATGGACAAACTTAAAACCTCCCACTACCAAACTAACATCTGTAGAAACACTACATAGGAGAAACTGGAATATATGCCCAAACATAAGTCAAAGATCCCCTCAGAAAATTGATAATTATGAGTGCCTGAGTGGCTTAGTCTGTTAAGGGTCTGCCTTCAGCTCTGGTCATGATTTTGAGGTCCTTGGATCAAGCCCCCTATCAGGCTCCCCGCTCAGTGGGGAGTCTAATTCTCCCTCTTCCTCTGCCTCTGCCCCCAACTTGTGCTCACTCTCTCTCTCTCTCAAATAAATTTTTTAAAAATCTAAAAAAAAAAAGAAGGAAATGAATAATTATATTCTGTCCTTACAAAGTTCCTCATAAATGGGATCCTCTTGCAATTACGTTATTTAGAACTAAAAAATATTTGAGGAAGTCTTATAATTTGAAGACTAGCTTAATCAATGTTAGTTTGTAGTGCTAACAGAATAGGTAGGAAGCTGAGGAATTTTTTCAGTTTAATTGAGATATAATTTACATAACATAAAATTCACCTATTTTAATTGTGTATTTTTATATGATTTAGTAAAATTATATAGTCCCACAACCCAATATTACAATCATGTCTTAGGCCATTTCTATCATTCCCCAAATGTAATTAACCTCTCCCACTACCCCAGCACCAGGCCACCACTGATTTCCTTTCTGTCACAAAGTTTTGCCCTCGTAGATCTACATATGGAATCTTCAAGTGTACTTTCTTCCCTTTGTTCCTTTCACTCATGGGAGATTTTTGAGATTCATCCGTACTGTTGCATGTAGTAGTATTTTGTTCATTTAGTTTTTGTACTTAATTTTTATTGTGGTAACATATACATGACATAAAATTTACCACAAAAAACTTGCCATTTTAACCGTTTTTATTGTGGTTGTGACATTGTAATTTATAAGGAATATATATTTGTATATATGTGATATTCTTTGTTCTGTTTCTGTCCCAGAGCTCCTCAGAACACAGTTGAAATTTCCTAAGTGAGGAAAGTGATGAAGATGTCTTTTGTTATATTAATCAGGTGACTTTTGGAAAGCATCTAGGTCACTTGAGGATGGAGGTTGGTAGTCTAAGAGTTACGACCTTGCCGTTAGAGAGTTGGAACTTTCAGTCCCCCACTCTCCCAGCTACCTCCAGGGAGGAGAGAGGAACTGGAGGTTGATTTGATAGCCAGTGGACTATGATGTAATCAATAATGAAACCTGCATAAAAACCCAAAGGGATGGGTTTGGAGAGCTGTTGGGCTGGTGAACACACAAAGGTTCAGGGACTGGCATGTTAGGAAGCTCTGCCTTTTCCCTCATGCCTTGCCCTATGTGAGCATCTCTTCATCTAGTTGTTGATTCATATCCTTCAATATCCTTTGTAATAAACCAGTAACCTACTGAGTAAACTGGTCTCCTGAATCTTATGAGCTGCTCTATCAGATTAATTAAACCCAAGGGGGGAGGTTGTGGGAACCTCTGATTAATGGCCAGTGGATCAGAAGCACAGGTAACAACTTGGACTTGTGGTTGGCATCTGAAGTGAAGGGCAGCCTTGTGGGACTGGTCCTAACCCTGAGGAATCTGATGATACCTCTGGGTAGATAATGTCAGAATTGAATTGAATTGTAAGACACCAACTGAGCTATTGCTTGTGAGGGGAAAAACACCACACACACACTCACACCTTGTTAGGACTGGGTGCAAAATAATTAGTGGTAAAATATACATGACATAACATTTACCATTTTAGCCATTTTTTAAGTGTATAGTTCAGTGGTGTAAGTACATTCATAATATTGTACAGTCATTACAATTTTCCATTTCCAGAACTTATTCATCTTCCCAAATGGAAACTCTGTACCCATTACATACTAACTCCCCATTCTTCGCTCCCCCCAATCTCTAGCGACCACCACTCTACTTTCTGTCTCTATGAATTTGCCTATTCTAGATTCCTCTTTTAGATGGAATCATACAACATTTGTCCTTTTGTGTCTAGCTTATTTCCCTTAGTATAATGTTTTCAAGATTAACCCATGTTGTAGCATGAGTCAGAACTTCATTCTTTTTAAAGGCTGAATAATATTCCATTGTATGGATAGATCACCTTTTATCTATCCATTCACCTGCTGATGGACCTTGGGTTGTTTCTACCTTTTGGCTATTGTGAACAATGCTGCCATGAACATGGGTGTACAACTATCTCTTTGAGTCTCTGTTTACAGTTATTTGAGGGATATTCTTAGCAGTGGAATCGCTAGGTCATATGGTAATTCTGTTTAAGTTTTTGAGGGACTGCCATTCAGTTGTTTCATTTCTTTATTGGAAGTATTTTGACAGGTGTGTAGAAAAATCTTATTATGTTTCTAATTTGCATTCCCCAGTATCGTCATGTTGAACAACTTTCCATGTACTTGTCTTGGCCTCTTGCATATCTCTACAGTGAAGTAGATGTCAAAGTCTTTTGCTCATTTTGGGGGATCTATTTTATTTTACTTTGTTAAACCCCTTTATTAAGGTATGATTGACATATATACATTGAATTGTCTTATTATTGAATTGCAAGAGTTCTTTTTGTATTCTTTTTTCAAATATATGTTTTACAAATATTTTTTCCCAATCTGTTGCTTGCATTCTTTTTCAAGGAGCATGCATTTTTAAATTTTGATGCTGTCCAACTTATCACATTGTTTTTTTGTAATTAATGCTTCCTATGACCTGTGTAAGAAATCTCTACCTAATCCAAAGTCACAAAGATGTTTTTCCTTTTTTTTTTTCCTTCCAGGATTTTTATAGTGTTAGCTCTTTTGTCTAGGTCCATCATTCATTTTTAAATATTCTTATCTATCACATGAGGAAAGACTTTCCCATGTATTCAGTTATTCTAGTTTCATTTATTGAAACAAACTATACTTTCCTGCATTGAATTACCTGGCAATTCATTGGCTATGAATTGATTATAATTGCATGGGTTTATTTCTAGACTTTCAGTTCAGTTTTATGGATCTATGTGTCTGTGCCAATACCATACAGTCTGGATTGCCAAAGCTATTAATGTGTCTTAAAAGCAAGAAGTGAATGTCTTCCAACCTTTTTCTTCCTTCTAAAAATTATTTTGTCCTATTCCAGGTCCTTTGCATTTCATACAAACTTTAAAGTCAACTTGTCGGGGTGCCTCTGTGGTGCAGTTGGTTGAGCACCCAACTCTTGGTTTTGGCTCTGGTCATGATCTCAGGGTCCGGGATCCAACCCCGTGTTGGTCTCTGTGCTCAGCTCGGAGTCTGTTTTGGATTCTTCCTGCCTCACCCTCTGCTCCTCCCACTTGTGCTCACTCTTTCTCTCTCTAAAATAAATACCTGAATCTTTAAAAAATGAATAAATAAATACAGTCAGCTTGTCAGGGGTGCCTGGGTGGCTCAGTTGGTTAGGAGTCTGCCTTAGGCTCAGGTCATGATCCCAGGGTCCAGGGATTGAGCCCCGCATCGGGCTCCCTGCTCAGTGGGGAGCCTGCTTCTCCCTCTCCCTCTGCCTGCTCATGCTTTCTCTCGTTCACGCTCTCTCTCAAATAAATAAAGTATTTAAAAAAAATAAAGTCAGCTGTCAATTTTCACATATAAAAAATGTCTGCTAGTATTTTGATATGGATTGCACTAATTCTATAGATCAATTTGAGAATGCCATCTTAACAATATTATGTCTCTCAGTCCACAAACATGGTATATATCCATTTTTTAAGGTCATCTTTAATTTCTCTTAGTAATGTTTTGTGTCTTCAGTACAAAGGCTTTGCAATCTGTTCTTAAATATTTTTCTAAGTATTTTAAATGTGATTACAGATGAATTTTTTTAAAATCTAAGGTTTAGACTGTTTCTGGTATATAGATATCCTAAATTCACTTATGAGTTCTAATAGTATTGTTTTAGAAATTCTCTATAATATTCTGAATACATGATCATGTTTTCTGTGAATAAAGAAAGTTTTGCTTCCTTGTTTTCAATCTATATGCCTTATATTTCTTTTGATTGCTTTATTTCACTGGCTAGAACTTTCAGCACAATGTTGAGTAGAAGCGGTGAGAGGAATTTTGTACCTGATCCTTGGTAGAAAGCATTCAGTTTCTCACCATTACATGCAAGATTAGCTCATGTGTAATTTCTTTGTTGATGATTTTTATTAGATGGACAAAGTTCCCCACCTATTCTTATTTTTTTGAAAAAGAATTTAATCGTAAATGTGTGTTGAAATTTTTCAAATGCTTTCTCTAGGTCTATTGAGACTTTTCTTTGTTATTCTATTATTAGGATTCTATTGTATTAATTGACTTTATTAGAGGTGTATAGTAGTAATTGATTTTTGGATGTAAATCCAATCTTGCATCTCTGTGATAAACCTCACTTATTCATGATCTATTTTTNTTTTGGATGTTAATCCAATCTTGCATCTCTGTGATAAACCTCACTTATTCATGATCTATTTTTCTATTTGTATGCTGCAGGTTTTGAATTATTCATGTTTTATTAAGGATTTCTGCCTACATGTTTATGAATTATATTGTTCTATACTTTGTGCTTTTTACCTTGTGATATCTTTTTCAGGCTACATTATCAGAGAAGTTCTGGCCTTTTCAGATTTCCTATTTTTTCTTGAGTCAGTTTTGGTAATTTGTGCCTTTCTAGGGATTTGTCCATTTCCTCTCAGTTGTCAAAAATATTGGCATGTATTTATTCACAATATTTCCTTAGTATCTTTTAAATGTCTGTAGGATCCATAGTGATATCTTTTTTCATTCCTGATATTGGTAATTATTGTCTATCCTTTTTCTCTTGATCAGCCTAGCTAAAGTTTTATCAATTTTGTTCACTTTTTTCAAAAAATTGACATTTAGTTTCATTGATTTATCTGTACTGTTTTTCTATTTTATTTATAATGTCTCTCTCATTATTCATATTGTTGTTCCTTGCATGTGATCTATCATTTTTCTCTTGTTGCTTTCAAGATTTTCTCTATGTTTTTCTGCAGTTTGACAATGATATTTCTTGTTGTGATTCTCTTTGTTTTTAGCCAGCTTGGTGTTCTTCGAGCTTTTTGATCTGTAAGTTAAAATTTTTGGGAATTTGGGAGTCATTGTTTCTTCAAATTTTTTTCTATCCATTTTTCTCTCTCCTTTCCTTCTAGACCCCATTTATACGCATCTTTAGAAACTTGGTATTGTCCCACATATGTCTGAGACTAATCATTTTTTTCCATTTCTCTTCTTTTTGTTTGTTGTTATGGCTTTGATTCAATGATTATTCATATACATTCAAATTCCTTGATTCTTCCTTCTGACACCTCAAATCTGAAGTCGAATCATCTAGTGAGCTTTAATTTTAGTTATTGTACTTGTTCAGCTCTAGAATTCTTATCTGGTCCTTTTCATAGCTTCCCTTTTTCTATTTAGAGTTCCTATTTTTTACCCATAGTTAGCATTTTTCCTTTAATTCTTTGAATATATTTATTTTGAAATCTTTTTATAGAAAATTCCAACATCTGGGGCCACTTGAAGTCAGTTTCCATTGACTTAAAAAAAAATCCCATATAGTTGTTTCGTTTCTTTGAATGTCCAGTACTCTTTTTTAAAAGATTTTAAGTAATCTCTACACGCAGTGTGGGACTTGANGTCCAGTACTCTTTTTTAAAAGATTTTAAGTAATCTCTACATGCAGTGTGGGACTTGAACTTCCAAACCCAAGATCAAGAGTTGCATGCTCTACCAACTGAGCCAGCCAGGTGCCCTTGAATGTCAAGTATTTTTTTTTTCATTGAAAAACTGGCATTGTAGATAATATGCAAAAGCAACTCTCTATTCTATTTTTTCAAAGGGTTGTTTTTTGTTTGTTTTAGTAACTTACCTATATTCAATCTGAGAGTTATCTATACCATGATATATAATCTGTGGTGTCTTTGCTCAGACTGATTTATTCATTTTAGCCTTGTTCCATGAGGTTTCCTTGTGCCTGCATAGTTTAGTGGTCGGATAATTATTTGGTAGAGGTTATACTCAGCCACTCTGAGCCCATAAAGCTGCAGTCCTTCTTTTATCAGGCTATGTGTAGGTTTGGGAATGCTTTCAAAGGCACATCAAATTCTCAAATCTCCTTTGATCCCACTTTTTGTTGCACTCTCTGAGATCTCGCCTTTGCATATGTAGTTTAGCAATCATCTAGAGATCTGTGGAGAGTTTTAACCCTTCTATGACTCTCACTTCCAATATCTTACATTTTTTTAAAAAGATTTTATTTATTTATTTGACAGAGATAGAGACAGCCAGTGAGAGAGGGAACACAAGCAGGGGGAGTGGGAGAGGAAGAAGCAGGCTCATGGTGGAGGAGCCCGACTTGGGGCTCAATCCCAGAACGCCGGGTTCACGCCCTGAGCCGAAGGCAGACGCTCAACCGTTGTGCCACCCAGGCGCCCCCCAATATCTTACATTTAAATGTCTAGTTGGTAACCATATGACTTCGACTGAAATAGTAGACTCTGACTGGTAAACTACAAGTTTTGTTTCCCCACCCCAAATGGAAACTGCCACTTTCAGCTAGAAACAACCAGATTTTCACCACATGTGATGAACAAATCCACCAATACTGGATAAAAGTCTTTAATACTTGAGCTGGAGGAAGGGAAAAGATGGGAGCAACTTAAGGTTGATTTTACCTGATGCAATAGCAATTTTTCATGAGAAGACTCTCCTCAATTTGTTGTCTGCCTTTGGTCATTCTCTAGTGCCCTGTGATGGTTGTTTTCAACAGTTTTGTCCAATTTTCTACTAGTTTTGTGAAGAGGGGCAGGGAAGTGATTTTGAGTTTTTATTATACTTAGGATTTTACAAGTATAGCTATGTGATTGCAAACCACACAAACTTAAACGACAATACTGAAAATGGTTAGGTTGTGAAGATCTAACAAATATAGAACCTACTGGATGAACAACAGCAACAAAAGTCTATCCTAATGTTGTGCGAGTAGTGCCATTGGTTGTCTGTAGAGAAGCCCTTGTCTCCTCTTCTTCCTAATAGAATTAGTATGTGCTTACATATTATAAGATATATGCTTCATATGCCCCTTCCCAATCTCAAGAGATAATACTGATTAATCTTAGTCAATTATAATAATTCATATCCCTTGAGAGTTATCACTATAGGCATAAGCTTGACATAACCCCAGCTAATGAGATTAAAGGAGAATCCTGCCAAGTGGCTTTTGGAAAGGTTTTCTTTCTCATGTAAAGAGACATAAGACAGGAATTCACTCACTGCCCTGTTTCTGACAGTTGTTCAGTAAAGATAAAATGCTTAGAGCTACTCCAAATAAACAGAAGCGAAGGACAAAAGCCTTGGTGATATGATAGGGTTACCTACTATCCCAGTTGGCCCAAGACTGTCTCAGTTTTAGCACTGAAAGTCCTGTGTCCCTGGAAACCCCTCATCATTGCCTTGGTGGGCCAACAGCAATGGCCTCAGTTTGCCATTGAGGGAACACAGCAAAATAACTTCTGTGAAATCGGAGACCTTATCCATTTTGTAAGAAGCTATATTCCTCATCATCTAGCACAGTAGTGAGCACATGGCAGGTGATCAATAAATATTTGTTGAATGAATATTGCTCATTACTTCNTATCCCAGTTGGCCCAAGACTGTCTCAGTTTTAGCACTGAAAGTCCTGTGTCCCTGGAAACCCCTCATCATTGCCTTGGTGGGCCAACAGCAATGGCCTCAGTTTGCCATTGAGGGAACACAGCAAAATAACTTCTGTGAAATCGGAGACCTTATCCATCTTGTAAGAAGCTATATTCCTCATCATCTAGCACAGTAGTGAACACATGGCAGGTGATCAATAAATATTTGTTGAATGAATATTGCTCATTACTTCTACTAAAATTTCTCAAGCAAATAAGGAAGTGTCCTGGTACCACTAGAGTGAATTAAACAGTGGAGTAAACCCCTTTAAGGTATTGATTTCTATATCAACCTTAGACAGATGTAGTATACCACAAATCCGAGCAAGCTAGTGGCCTTGGTAGCTTACTGGGGAGGGATAAATTGAGAGAGGGACAAAGGGAAAGCATGATCAGAGTTTTGGGGTTTGGGGGTGAGGAAGAGGTATATAGCCAATGACTAACTCTAGATATTGATAGTAAGGTGTACATTTAAATAAGTGTTAAAATTTGGGGATAACTGCAAATTATAGAATGTATACTTTTAAATAACGAAATATTGTGGCACGATTAGG
>NC_048227.1:92947288-92955369 GCF_002007445.2 Ailuropoda melanoleuca | reverse complement strand
AGGAGCCCGACTTGGGGCTCAATCCCAGAACGCCGGGTTCACGCCCTGAGCCGAAGGCAGACGCTCAACCGCTGTGCCACCCAGGCGCCCCCCAATATCTTACATTTAAATGTCTAGTTGGTAACCATATGACTTCGACTGAAATAGTAGACTCTGACTGGTAAACTACAAGTTTTGTTTCCCCACCCCAAATGGAAACTGCCACTTTCAGCTAGAAACAACCAGATTTTCACCACATGTGATGAACAAATCCACCAATACTGGATAAAAGTCTTTAATACTTGAGCTGGAGGAAGGGAAAAGATGGGAGCAACTTAAGGTTGATTTTACCTGATGCAATAGCAATTTTTCATGAGAAGACTCTCCTCAATTTGTTGTCTGCCTTTGGTCATTCTCTAGTGCCCTGTGATGGTTGTTTTCAACAGTTTTGTCCAATTTTCTACTAGTTTTGTGAAGAGGGGCAGGGAAGTGATTTTGAGTTTTTATTATACTTAGGATTTTACAAGTATAGCTATGTGATTGCAAACCACACAAACTTAAACGACAATACTGAAAATGGTTAGGTTGTGAAGATCTAACAAATATAGAACCTACTGGATGAACAACAGCAACAAAAGTCTATCCTAATGTTGTGCGAGTAGTGCCATTGGTTGTCTGTAGAGAAGCCCTTGTCTCCTCTTCTTCCTAATAGAATTAGTATGTGCTTACATATTATAAGATATATGCTTCATATGCCCCTTCCCAATCTCAAGAGATAATACTGATTAATCTTAGTCAATTATAATAATTCATATCCCTTGAGAGTTATCACTATAGGCATAAGCTTGACATAACCCCAGCTAATGAGATTAAAGGAGAATCCTGCCAAGTGGCTTTTGGAAAGGTTTTCTTTCTCATGTAAAGAGACATAAGACAGGAATTCACTCACTGCCCTGTTTCTGACAGTTGTTCAGTAAAGATAAAATGCTTAGAGCTACTCCAAATAAACAGAAGCGAAGGACAAAAGCCTTGGTGATATGATAGGGTTACCTACTATCCCAGTTGGCCCAAGACTGTCTCAGTTTTAGCACTGAAAGTCCTGTGTCCCTGGAAACCCCTCATCATTGCCTTGGTGGGCCAACAGCAATGGCCTCAGTTTGCCATTGAGGGAACACAGCAAAATAACTTCTGTGAAATCGGAGACCTTATCCATCTTGTAAGAAGCTATATTCCTCATCATCTAGCACAGTAGTGAACACATGGCAGGTGATCAATAAATATTTGTTGAATGAATATTGCTCATTACTTTTACTAAAATTTCTCAAGCAAATAAGGAAGTGTCCTGGTACCACTAGAGTGAATTAAACAGTGGAGTAAACCCCTTTAAGGTATTGATTTCTATATCAACCTTAGACAAATGTAGTATACCACAAATCCGAGCAAGCTAGTGGCCTTGGTAGCTTACTGGGGAGGGATAAATTGAGAGAGGGACAAAGGGAAAGCATGGTCAGAGTTTTGGGGTTTGGGGGTGAGGAAGAGGTATATAGCCAATGACTAACTCTAGATATTGATAGTAAGGTGTACATTTAAATAAGTGTTAAAATTTGGGGATAACTGCAAATTATAGAATGTATACTTTTAAATAACGAAATATTGTGGCACGATTAGGGAGGCAGACCTTGGTTTTAAATTAATAATGTGGATGTTGAGTTGAGAGCTAGTGGGCCAGGCATGGGCAAGTGAGCCCATAGTAAAGATTGGGAGTGGACAGTCAGCCCAGCTGGCTGGCTGGAGATCCTGGCAGACTTGGGGGTGTGCAGCCCGCAGGAGCCAAAGTGAAGCTGAGTCAGCATGGGAGTGGTGCTAGGAGCAGAGCCTGAGCCAAAAGGATAGACCATGAATTCAACAACTGCAGACGTCAGCTTCAGAGACCAGCCGGGAGCCCAGTAATCAAGTGGACAGGACATCACCCCAGAGACTAAAGGACTCCTTACTCAAGGACCCCCAGTCTCCCTTCTCTCCTCATTTATTGTCATGATCGTAGGAAGAGAAGCAGGGGAGGGGAGATCTATCTGAGAGACAGTACTATCTGATTTAATAGAGAGCCAACATAAAAGACTGGATTGGACTAAGCTTTAAATCATATTAAGCATTAAAAAAATAAAATAAATCATATTAGGCATTTTATTAATGGTTTTTACTGCTAGCCAGTGATTGGGAGCTTATAAGGAAGACTGTATTCATTACAGACCAAATAAAGAAATCTTATTTTTTCATTAGGTGAGTTATTATTGAGTTAAGTTTTGTGACTCTCTTGCCCCCACGTACATAGTACATGTGCACTGCAAGGGGAAAAGAAGGAGCCTAGCTTTCCAGGAAAGTTGAGCTGGAGAGGAGAAGCCTTGGGGAAAGAGTGAAATCAGAAACGACTTCCTGGATTGCTCCGAATGAAAGTCTCTGAGGACACAGCTGTAGGGTTTTTGATCCCAGAAAACACTGGAGCAAACTCAAATCTGCTTTAGTGATTCAACTTTGTGCCTTTAGTCTATGTGGTTCAATTTCCTTCTGCTCCTAACCTCGTCTCTTCATTACTATTTACCATGAAAAATTGTCTATGTGGGCATTTTCTACCTGTGTGACCCACTGGTGGGGTAGGGAGTAATGTCTATATAGTCAAGTTTCCCTCTCCACCCTTGGCTTTTGCATGGGGTCTCATTTCACTGTTATGACTGGAAATCACTTGATAAGTCCATTCATACTAAGGTGACGGATAATAATGGTGTTTTCATCTCAAAGGTATTTCAGTGAAAACTCAAAAAAAAAAAAAACCAACTCCATCAAAATCTATAGTAATGACTGTGTAGGGTGACTGTTTGCATGGTGGTTTTTTTAAGTGTCCCATACATGTAAATATCCTAGGAAATATGCTTTAAAAATGCAGATTCCCGAGTCAGTTCTGCTACCCCCACTCTGAGAGTCTGATCCACTAGGGTCAGGAATGGCCCTCTTGCTTTTAAATCAGATAGTACTGTCTCTCAGATAGATCTCCCCTCCCCTGCTTCTCTTCCTACGATCATGACAATAAATGAGGAGAGAAGGGAGACTGGGGGGCCCTTGAGTAAGGAGTCCTTTAGTCTCTGGGGTGATGTCCTGTCCACTTGATTAGTGGGCTCCCAGCTGGTCTCTGAAGCTGCGGTCTGCTTGTTGAATTCATGGTCTATTTGCTATTCACAGAGACAGTAAATGGAACAGAGGTTACGGGGTGGGGGGTGTGGGAAAGGAGTGGGGGATGGGGAGTTTTTAAATGGGTGTAGAGTTTTTGTTGGAATGATGAAAAGGTTCTGGAAGTGAATAGTGGTGATGGTTTCACAGCAGTGTAAATATACTTAATGCCACTGGATTGAACACTTAAAAATACTTAAAATGATAAATTTTATGTCCTGTGTATTCTACCACAGTAAAAGAGAGAAAGAAAAAGGTAATTCTTTTTTTTCTTTTTTGGGAAGCTTTGTTTTCTATTAAGACCTGGAGAATAACAAGTAATAAAAGAACATTATACAAATAAATAAATAAATTCTAAAATTACAATAAAAAAAGGAGCAGACCTTGGGAATTTGCCTCTTCAGCAAGTATCCCTGGTGATTTTAATGCAGGTGGTCCGTAGACCACACTGAGAAACATTATAGATTAGGTCTCATGAGAAGAGCAATGGGAAGTTCTTTATGGTCTAAGAGTCTGGTTTGCCTCCATTTTATTATTTATTTCTCAGGCCATCAGTGACCTCACTGGGACTCCAGTCCTTTCGAATTCCTTCTCCCTGGCGTCTCATAAATTCCTGTCTTCCACCAGATTCGCACCTGGCTTTATGACTCCAAGGCAGCTGTAGCTGGCATTGCCAGATGCTCCAAATGTATCAGGAGCCTGGTTCTACCTTGATTATTGCCACACAATAGCCGTGGATGCATGTTCCTGCCCCACTTCCAAGAGAAGCTTTTTCCTAATTGGTGGTGTAGTTCTGTAAAAGCTGGAAGCACTGACGTTCTGCGTCCTTCCATTCCACAGAGAACCTGGAACTGCCAGGTTTATTTACTTGCTTTTGGTTGCAGTCACCACATCACAGTCTCTCCAGGACTCGGCATGGTCCAAAAGGGAATAGAACTGTCAGTGATATCACATCAAAACATGCTCAACAGGCCCTCCCTGGCAACGCTAAATGTTTTGCCCATCCTCTTTATTCAGGGTAAGCCCTTTCACACCGGACATATTGTGCAGGAGATAAAAGGATATCTCTGGTTTCCCTGGGGCTCAGGGGTCTTAGAAGTCTTGCCCCACTGAGTGGTCAGATTTAAAGCATGGATTCCTTTTCCCTTCATATATCATGCACCTTAGGTCTTCATGCCAGTATCTTTCTGGAAGTCCTACCCCTATAGTCCTTTACATGTGCCTAGGCAAGTGAGAGTTTCTGAATCTAAACCCTTCAGGCCCACAGTTTGGGTTTGACTTACACGTATGTCCAAGGTTCCCGACTCTAAATATAATAACGTAGCTGATTTGAGTATATTATATGTGCGCTTTCAAATAGAAGTTTAGAAAATTATTAACAGGAATAGATATTTTCCAAAGTTTTTAACACATTTTAATTTTGTGGTTTCAAATTTGAAACCTGATCAAAAAAGCCTTCCAGATTTACACTCCTCGAAATGTGGATTAAACACCCTGGTTTTCAATGCAAATTGCTTATAAAATGGACTTCTCTTTGGATGTGGACTAACTCTTACAAAGCTGTATTTTGATGAATGATGTTTGAATTATTTAGACGCTGACACATTTCATTCTCACTGAAATATACAGGGGTTTGAAAATTAAAAGTGCTTGCTAAGTAACTGAGTAGTGTATTGACTGGTACAAAATAGTTTCAAGTTTTCCCATGTCTCTTTCCATTTTTCCTAACAAATCCAATTAAAGGACTTATAAGTTGTATTTTGATAAATTATTACCAAATCTGATTTTCTTAATGTACCAATTTCTCACCACAATTGTTTTCAAGGTATTAAGGAGAGAGACAGGCAGACAGACACCGTTGTTTCCTAACTAGATGTCTTCTTTCTCTTAGTTAAGCTAACTCCTATTTTTACATCACTAGCTTATGATACAAAGATTATGAGGAAATCGTAGTTAGCACTTCTTTACGAAAACACATACGCTACTATTTAACAATGTTCTATTAATTCAAGTTCTTTGAACCAACTTGGCTTCCATTTCTTATATTCTTAGGATTATATACATGTTAATATCATAATTTACATGACTAAGCTACACATTTGCATTCTCTCAAATATTCAAAAGATTATTTTACATAAGAACTTGAGAATTGTGAGGATTTCTAATCCATGAAACACTCATTTCTATCAATGTTCACTCAACAGATGTTCATGCAATCCCTCTTATGCCATTGCCAGGGATATAAAGTCAAATAATCCCAGCTCCTCACAGGTTACTTAAAAGCTTTGTATACTGGTCTGTTTTTGATTAGACATCTTGCAGTGCTTTTCATTTAAGAATAACAAAGGACCAATTATATTTTTAATCTTAGTATTTCATTATCCTTTCCACAAAAAAATTTTAAATTTAATTTCTGTTTATGGTATTTCTTTCCTCTCCCCTAGTCAAACCACACATTCTTCTGATCACTGTATTTTCAACATGATGTAGTAATAGGAAGTACATCCCAATCAAAGTAAAAGTGACTCAATCATCAACTACTTGTTTACTGTTATAGGTCAGGCACTGATTGTTCTAGGCATTGTAGATTATGGAAGTGAATAAAACAGGTAAGGTTCCTGCCCTTCAGGAGTTTACATGCTATGCAGGAAGGACACCACTAGTCGCTTGTCTAGTAATTTCATTCTGTCTTATTCTTAACTATCAGAGCCCTGCTTTAGTTCAGAGCAGTAATGTATGCTGTTAAAAATATCTGCCTAGTCTTCTGTGCAGCTAAGGATGGCAAAGTGACCCATTCTGGCCATTAAGAAATATTTGTAAGTTGCTAAGTAGGACTTCTTCGAAAGTCTTAAAAGGCATTCTCCTTTGTCTTTTGCTCTTCACTCACCACCCTTCTTCCCTAGAACATGAAAATGATGCCTAGAAGTGTAGCAACCATATTCTTATATGGAAATGAAATCCACAGTCCAGTAGCAATGTAACAGAAAGCTAGAAGGAACCTAGTTCCTTGATGTCCGCATGGAGACAACGCACCATTTATTTAGAGATATACCACCAACTACTTGGGTTAGCTATGATAGTAGGGTTTCTGTCAGATGAAGCCTAAGGCAATTCTCACTAATTGTTAAAGGTTGGGTTTCCTGGCAGCAGACTCTGAAACAGTTATTTTCATACAGGAGGTTATTAGGGATTGCCTTTGGGATCAACACCTATGGACTGGTCACAGGGCAAATTTGGGCTATGGGTATCTTTGAGACTGGGATGGTCCTTCAGACTTGATCCAAGTTGGATAAATGGGACTTGCCTTTATAAACTTGCAATGACCAGCAACAGCATACAGGTTTCCCTGGAAAGGGAGTATGCTGCAGGTGAGACTCTTTTCAAGTGAGTCACTTCCTCAAGAGGGCTGACAATAGGAAACTGTCTGTTCACTTCCAGCAACTGGGGGAATAAGTTCTCCACTCTTAAAGGAAAGGCCTGGGTAGTATGTCACAGCATCCACAGCTGTCCATCCTATATGGCCCTTGAATACATTTTTTAATATAAGTTCCATGAGCAACCCATTTGGATTCCATTAGATCTCTTTTCTTGGGAGAAACTTGAGTGTAAAAAGTTAATGGTGTGAACTATAGCCCCCAAAATATTTACTAGACAGGGATTGTTTCTGTTACTTGTAAGTTACTGCTACCATTGGCTGTAGCAGTACCTAGACCAGACTTAGTAAATGGGAGGCCATGCTGTTGGGCTCATGCTGATCCCCGGTCCCTGTGACCATCACAATCCTACTCATGCCCCCATTGTGCTCGAAGTTGAATGGATGGTGACAGAGGCAAGCTAAGTAGGGCTGTGATGTAGTAGCAATGGAGACTCAACAGAGCTGACCCCACAGGGAGCTCTAAAGTTGAGATGGCCCTTTAGAGTGGAGGCTAAAGGGCTGGGAAGGTACTTCCTGAAGAGAACTGACAATGAAGGGCTGTTTTCTGGAAGTGATTTCTATAACCGGGGCAATAAGCCTTCATTTCTAAAAAGGGTTCTTGGGAAACACACCATAGTATACATTACACTAATAGAAAGATAAGGACATAAACACCTAACAAATAAGACAATATAGGATAAATGCTATGAGGAAATGAATGGCATGACGGGACAGAGAATGACTACAATGGGAAAGGGAGTGATAATTTAGAAAGAGTATTCAGAGAGGGGCACCTAGGTGGCTCAGTCGGTTAACTGTACAAGTCTTCATTTTGGCGCAGGTCATGATATCAGGGTCATGATATTGAGCGCCATGTCAGGTTCTGGTGCTGAGCGTGGAACCTGCTTGGGATTCTCTCCCTCTCCCTCTGCACCAACTCCCCACTCCTAGCTTCCAGTCATGTATGCTCTCCCTCTCTCTCTAAAAAAAAGAAAGAGGTTTTAGGGAAGTCCCTTCTGAGGACATGGCAATTGTAGTGAGAGCTAAAGAATGAGAATGATTCAGCCATGAGGACAGCAGGGTAAAGAATTTTCTAGACAAAAAACAAAACAAAACAAAACTGCAAACTGGAAACTCTAAGATGGGGACACCTTTGGTTGTCGCAACTGAGGTTGTCACAGAAGATCACAGAAGATCAGTGAATTTACAGTGAAAAGAATATGGGGAAATGAGTATAAAATAGAGGTAAGCAGAGGCCAGATTATTTATGACCTTTTTTTAAATTTATTTATTTATTTATTTATTTTTTAAATGATTTTTTATTATATTATGTTAGTCACCATACAGTACATCCCTGGATTCCGATGTAAAGTTCGATGCTCCTTTAGTTGCGTATAACACCCAGTGCACCATGCAATACGTGCCCTCCTTACCACCCATCACCAGTCTATCCCATTCCCCCACC
>NC_048227.1:92900562-92946619 GCF_002007445.2 Ailuropoda melanoleuca | reverse complement strand
ACTGTTTCCTTGGCTGCGCAGAAGCTTTTTATCCTGATGAAGTCCCATAAGTTCATTTTATCTTTTGTTTCTCTTGCCTTTGGATATTTATGACCTTTTAAGTCATGGTGAGGACTTTGCCTTTTATTCTAAATGCAATACAAAGTCTTTAAAATGATATAAGTAAGAGAGTAACACCTTCTGGTTATAGTTTTAAAGGATTTCACTGGGAGAACTTGGGGTAGGTAGCTGTAGAAGAGGCTTCTGTTTTTTAATCTCCCCAAATTCCACCCATAGGAGTACAAAGAAATTAGAATAGCAAAAACAAAAATCCATAGATAACATCGACACCAAAACTAAGTAAAAAGGTAACCTCATCAACCCCAACATAAAAGTGAGCTCTATCCTGACAGCTTTCAAACCTGCAGGAAATCAGCATTTATGAAGGAGAAAGCAGAAGAAAACAATGGGCAACAAACTGACATAAGAACTCCAGGATAACCACAGATACTTACTTGAATGCTCTGCAAGACAGTTTGAGAACAGCAGCTAAAACTAGGAGGGGGTGGTGTCACACTATCATAGCAGGTCAATGATGGGGTTTTAAGTTGCTGGAGTAGTCTGGACCTCTAGGCCTTCAAGAGGGCTAGCAAAAGTTTCCTTCCAGGACCACACCCCTCACTGAGGTGAAATTCTTGGCAATCAAATCACAACTATTCAGGAGATGGTTAGCAGAATGAAAGGAAAAAAGGAAAGTCTGTATAAAAATAGGAAAAGGGAACAGAGCTAAGAAACCTCGGAAGGCAAGCCATTATGTTTTCAAACACCTCACAAAAACAACAGGAAGGTGGGCACCTAGCGGGGCTTAGTCGGTTAAGCAATGGAGTCTGGATTTCGGCTTAAGTCAAGATCTCAGGGTTGTGAAACTGAGCCCCACATCGTCGGGCTTTGCTCTGGCTGTGGATCCTATTTAAGATTTTCTCTCTCCTTCTCCCTCTCTCCCTACCCAATTTGTGTGCATGCACACACTCTCTCTCTAAAAACAAGAACAACAACAACAAGAGGGGGAGTTCTAGACCCATGAAATTGGAAATGTTAATCTAAAGTTCAAAAATATTAATTTCATATACAAATGAGCAAATTAGGGGATTAAGATCAAATTCCATACAGTTATTTTAAGAAAAAAGAAGAGGAAATGCCTGATAACATCCCTAAAAACAATGAAAGCAAGCCAGAGAGACATGTTCTTAAACAGATGAGAAACATAAACTAATATTTCAAAACAACATAAAACACATTAAGAAAATGATACAATATCTAAAAGAATACAGTAAGTCAGGAAAAAAAACTTAGAAATGAGATAGAGCTCTGGGAAGAATGATAAAGAAAATAAAAGAATTTATTTCTGGGGGTGCCTGGGTGGCTCAGTAGGTTAAGCATCTGTCTTCAACTCAGGTCATGATCCCAGGGTCCTGAGATGGAACCCCACCTCAGGCTCCCTGCTCAGTGGGGAGTCTGCTCTCCTCCCTCTCCCTCTGCCCCTGTTCATGCTCTTTCTCACTCTCTCTTGCTCTTTCTCTCTCTCTCAAATAAATGAAATCTTCAAAAAAAAGTTATTTCTGAAATAAAGTCTAAGCCAGAAAAAAATACAGACTGGATAAATAGAACACATAATGCTATTAGAAAAATTGAAGATTAAAAATAGTAAACATTTAATAAAAAAAATTAAAGTATAAAATGGTTAAAGAAGATAAGAAAGAAAATGACAAATTTAGAAGGCAGGCAAAGAAGACTCTACATGCACACAACAAGAGAAAAACCCAAGTCAAGGAACAGGACAAATAACAAGAAATACAAAAGAAAAGAGAAGAAGAAACACTTTTCTATACTAAACAGCAATCATAATAAAATTGTTATTACATTTTGAAAAGATATGCAACCCTGGGAAAACACAACTCAGAATGACCAATACTGAAATATAATCTAATAAAATTATTGGACTTAAAAAAATCTTTTGGGCACACAGCAAAAGACCAGATCCCTTACATGAGGGAAATAACATCACATTGTCCTCCAAATCTTTGACAGCAATGCTTTATGCTAGAAGAAAAATGGAATAACATATTTAAGATCCTCCAGGAAAGGGCATGGGAGCCAAGGATTTTATATCCAGCTAAAATGGCTTTCAAATATCAAAGGCTAGAGAAAAACTGCAATCAAAACTCAAAAATTCAAGATGCCTGGCTGGCTCAGTTGGAAGAACATGTGACTCCTGATCTTGGAGTTGTGAGTTTGAGCCCCACGCTGGGTGTAGAGATTACTTAGAAAAAAAAAAAAACTTAAAAAAAACCCCTCAAGAATTCAGAAAATACTGTTTCTATGAGTAACTTCTTAAGAGACTAGAAAACGTGTTTCAGATAACCAAAATTATAGGAAAGACATCAGCATAAAGACTGGTGGTAAGCTCTAAATATATACTTGTACAACAAATTAGCACTAATTGAGAAATAGAAGGGAAAGGGGAAAGTACGTAATAACTATATGCTCTGGCAATATAGAAATAGTACAACTATTTAAAAAAACCAGGAAGAACTCTTCCAAAAATAATTTTTAAAGTACTTTCATAATCATAGTGCTAAAAAAATCATCATATTATTCATCTTAAATTACTTTGTGTATAGTTTAGGATAAATCGAATGAGTAATTATGTGGAATCATCTCTAGCATGCTTGGCAAACAGGATCTATGGTGTGAGTGACAGGAGAAACAACTTTCATATTGAAAAAATTAAGTCAAAACCCTATAGTCTTGAATTTAGAAGCCCTGGTATTTTTTAGTGGGAAACGCTATTTTTAGATCAAAATTGCTGCTAGGATGGTCATTTTTTCCAGGCCTTTCAGCATTCAGAGCTGTAATATATGTCTCTTCCTGATTATACAATGTAAGCCCCTTAGATCTTAAATGCCACTCTGGGAAGAATAAAGGGAAGACAATAGTCCCGAGTGGACTGAGTTTGGAGGTAGTGAGAAAATCCTTAAGTGACTGAAGAACCTGGAATTCAGTTTTCTGCCATGTGGAATGAGAGATGTAAAAATCCATTAGGGTATAGAAAAACAAATGTATTTTCTCACAGTTGCATTTATGATTGTGAGATTTGTTTCTGTCATATTTCTGTCACTTCGGTGAAAAATAAGGGAAGTCATCAGCTGAGAATGGAAAAGGGACGTGAGCTGGTTAGGCAGAGGGCCATTGAGAACAGCCATCACAGAGAATGATTAACTTCCCAGGGAAACTGAGTAGGGTGACTGCACAGCACCAGGTGCCTTTCGAGGTCCGCGACTGCGAGGAAGTGTTGATAGTCAACCTGATGGAAAGAATATTTTCAACAATTTGCAGGTGAGAAGTCTGACCTAGCCTCGGGTTTAGCCAGGAAAGCACTGTATCATGGAAATGAGAGAAAGGCAAGATTGGTGAGAGTGGACGATCTTGATGTATCATGATTTCGAATGTTAAGATTGAAAAACACAATAGAATGTATTTTTGTATTGTATGTATCAGAAAAAATAATGTATGGATGCAACATGTCCTCATGAATGTTATTCTTTCAAATATCCACCTGCATACACTGCAGAAGTATCTTGAGCAAAAATAGCAAATGGGTACGCCTCGGTGGCTCAGTTGGTTTAGAGACTGCCTTCGCCTCAGGTCATGATCCCAGGGTCCTGGGATCGAACCCCGCATCCAGCTCCTTGCTCAGTGGGGAGCCTGCTGCTCCCTTTGCCTGCCACCCCCCCCGCTTGTGCTCTCTCTGACAAATGAATAAAATCTTAAAAAAAAAAAAGAATTTTGTTACTCCTAATTTGTTATTAAAAAACAGCATGTTTTATGTATAAATTTTCAATGTGAGTTAAAGAAACTGCTTTGTAGTTTATTATGTTTATTGGGCTTAAAAATCATTGTTTCACTCTTGATGAATTTGATTTATTCCCAGAAAACCATGTGACTAAAATGAACTTATCTATTTCTCACACAAGAAAAATAAAATATAAGTGTAACTACACAATAAAGTATTGCTATGGACTGGATGCTTTTATTCTCAAAAGCTACACGTAGGGGTGTCTGGGTGGCTCAGTCGGCTAACTGCCTTTGGCTCAGGTCTGATCTCAAGGTCCTGGGATCAAGTCCCCAGTGGGGCTCCCTGCTCAGTGAAGAGCCTGCTTCTCCTTTTTCCTCTGCCTCTCCCCCCATTCATGCTCTCTCGCTCTATCTCAAATAAATAAAATTTTAAAAAATCTACATGTAGAAGCCCAAATCCCCCAAGGTGCTGGTATTTGGAGGCAGGGCTCTGGGAAGGTAATTAGGTTTAGACAAGGTCATGAGGGCAGAGCCCCCATGATAGAATTGATACCCCATCAGAGGATAAAGACACCAGAGCTCTCCCTCCTCCCTCATGTTAGGATGCAGCAAGAAGTGTCCTTCTACAAGTCAGGAAAAGAGCCCTCACCAAGAACTTGACAGCACTGCCAACCCTGATCTCAGACTTTCAACCTCCTGAGCTGTGAGAAATAAATGGTTGATGTTTAAGTCAGCCAGTGTCTAGTGGGAGGCTATTTTTTTGTTTTAGCAACCCGAGCTGACTAAGATAAGTTTATAAAGTATTTTAGGGGCACCTGGGTGGCTCAGTTAAGTTACACAGACAGTTAAGTTACTCTTGATTTGGTGTCAGGTCATGATCTCAGGGTTCCGGGATCCAGCCCTGAGTCCGGCTAAAGGTAAGGTTCTGCATCCCGCTCAGTGCTCAGTGGGGAGTCTGCTTAAGATTCTCTGCCCCCCCCCACTCTCTCTCTCCCTCTCTCAAAAAAAAGTATTTTAAAATCAGGAATACAATTTATGTTGCAAATACATATAAAGTTCTCAATTTAGAATCTACTATATTTATATATTTTTAAAAATACTGGGTAAGTTTCTTTTTTTTTTTTTTTTAGATTTTATTTATTAGAGAGAGAGAGAGAGAGTGAGCATGAGCAAGGGAGAGGGGCAGAGGGAGAGGGAGAAGCAGATTCCCCGCTGAGCAGGGAGGCCAATGTGGGACTTGATCCCAGAACCCTGGGATCATGACCTGAGCCTAAGGCAGATGCTTAACTGACTAGGCCACCCAGGCCCCCCCACTGTATTTGTATCTTCCTTGTCAAAAGAATCATATGTTTATAGGACATTAAAAATTGTGATTGTCTTTTTCAAAGGGAAAAACTCATAAAATATGTTCATAACTTTACACAGTTGAATTGTATACCCTTCCACAAGCAGGTTAAAGAAGAACACTATTATGCACTGGGCTAACTCATTTATTGTATAGGTTCCAGCTAAATGCCATTTCCCATGTGAATCCTTTCCTGATCCCCTAAGTCTGAGTTAGGTGACTGTCTGCTGTGCTCTCATGAATTTACCTTTGGTCAAGGGGTATTAGAACTGCCTGTCTCTCTGTCTCTCTTTCTTCTCATCTGTAAACTCTCTAGGGATGGGGTCATGCCTTGTTCATCAAGATATCCCTGGCATGTAGCCTAGCCCTGCTCAAGAGAAGAGCCCTGGGTCTATTTGTTGAATGAATAAATGACTTGTTGCTAGAAAAGGCAGTAGCCAACTTGATAACTGTAAAATATACTTTGGAAAATGCAAGGGGTTCCCTCCTTCCTATTCTTTTTAATCAAAATGAACAAAAATAATAAAAAGGAAAAAGCCAGAGTTTTTTAAATTGCCCATGTGCTAGAAATGTTGGAAACATGAAAAAAAAATTTAGAACACCAAAGCAAAACAATGAGCTTTGCCAAGAAGGAAATAAGACTGTTATATTAAAATAAGCATTGTCTTTCCAGAATTTGAAAAGGCAAATATTAGAGGAATTTTGGAGAATAATAGTAAAAGTTTCTGTTAATACAGAAGTGGGATGAGTATGTACAGTTTATACAGAGATTTTGTTCAAATCAGTTCATTTTATGCAAACCAGCTAGTGAGCACATTTTGGCACTTTAGTTTGTTGTTGTCTTTGTCCAAAATCATGTGCTCTGAGGAAAACTATGAATTGGTTTAAACATTAACAGATGCTGGATTTAAAGAGTGATCACCCTCTAAACTGCTGATCACCATGGAAAAACTAAATACACATTCTCTGTTCTGTATCAAGTTTGAAGCTATTATACTATGAAGAGATTTCTTATGTTTGAGAAAATTTAAAATATGTGCCATAAAAAGTAATGGTTTAATGGCTATTTGTCTCTCCTTTGTATTTGGGGCTGGTTGACGTCAACCAATTCTTGCTAAAATATACCCAGCATGATGATAATAGCTAACAGTTCTTGAGGGCTCACTGTGTGCCAGGCACTACTCTAAAGTCTTTATGGGTCATAACTCATTTAAGCCTCATAATGACTCCATGAGATGTACTACGCCACTTTTACAGATGAGGAACCCGAGTCATGGAGACAAACTTGCTTAAGGACACAAGCTAGTAGGTCGGACATCTGGGATTTGAACATAGCTTTAGGGCCTGAGCTCTTAGTCACAGGCAAAAGCCAGCTTTGTTCGACTTAGCAGAAAAGGACTTTATTCAATGGATAGTGGGCAGCCCACAGAACTTTTGGGACTACCCGACAGGTAGGCATGAGGATAAAGGACAGGAAAAACACCCCAAACCCCAGCACAGAGCTGCCCTGGCGAGAAAACCACCATCCCTGCCACCACCACAGACCATTGTGTGTGCCATATGCTGGGCACAATAAACCTTCTTCTCATTTTTGACGTGAGCAGCCAACAGAAAGTCTCTCTTGCTTTTTTTTTATTTTGTATAAACCAAACTGACTGTGTTGCACTATTTTACCGATGTTATTCCATCTCCCACTGAGGCAGAAAATTATATGTATCAGCACTTAACAAATAAACTGGATCAAATAAATGTGGTGAAAATGGTTCTTGATAGTGACGTATCATTTTTGAACTAAAGAGGTAAAGGATGTGGCCCATGGGGAAAAGGGTGCAGGAAGACTGTCAGATTTTGCTGGGTTTTTAAAGCCTTATGATACCTTCTCCATCATGAATGGCGAGCGCATGCGCATGTGCATGCATCAGAGATGCACAGTCAGGGACCAAAGGCTAATTGAAGGGACAGGGAACCCCTAGGCGTAGGTCTCTGATCACAGATCAGGTGCAGAGGA
This sequence comes from Ailuropoda melanoleuca, assembly GCF_002007445.2. NCBI lineage: Eukaryota > Metazoa > Chordata > Mammalia > Carnivora > Ursidae > Ailuropoda > Ailuropoda melanoleuca. The sequence continues at coordinate 92,939,432 of NC_048227.1, read as the reverse complement.
TGACATCTGCTTTTTTATGCAACAGCTAAACCTGATACCCATACCACACAGGAGCCCGAAAGCTAACTGTCTGCCTCCGTTCCCAACACCACATTTACTGACGCCATGTTGGTGGCTTGAAACAGGTCATGGGGCAGTGTTTATACCACAGAAATTGGCACACAACTCCAGAGCATCAACTGTTAACCATTTACCTATTAGTAAGATGTACTATTGACAGAACTGCTAGAGAGGAAATGGAACGGGTCCAAGCCCAGGGTTTCCATTACACAAAATCCAATACCGTATTCTAAAAGAAGATGCCTGTTGTGCTTATTCGAACATTTAAAAAGTCATAGAGAAGGATGAACCTCAAGCTCCTTGGAAATTTATTTTTAAATGAATAACTAGAATAGTGTCTCCATTGATCCACTTTAACAATACAAGTAATTGGATTTCAATGTATTGTACTTCATAAACAATAGCTAATAAGCTCAAAGTATATTCGGGTCAAAGATCTTTTTAAGAATGTTCATCTGGAGGATGGAAAACAAGAGAGACCCAAAAAAGGGGATAGTAAGAATATTCGCAGTTAGCAGTAACCACCAGAGCACTAAAATAAGAATCAACCAAGATATCACAAATTACTGTAAAAAATGAATGAATCACAATCTGCCCAATGTGTGCACGTCTCCCTCTCCCTATACAATCTGCATGTGCTGCCCCCACCCCTGAGCTGCTCCTAAAGGGACCAAGACTTTCACTGACAACCTTAGCACAGCCACAGACAAATGAGGCGGGCGAGCAGTGTTGGGAAGAATCACAGACCCTGATGGGGCAAAGACAGCAAACTAAACTCTACTTCGTTGCCAAAAGTGACACCCAAAGATCAAGGAGAAAGGTAGAGCTCAGTTTCCGACCCCTGTGGTTTCTCTCCTGATTACCCAGAGGTTGCTTACCCTTGATGAAAGTTACTGACCATCTGTGTTCCATCTGTGAGATGTTATGACAATGCTCGGGGTGTCAATTGTTGTGTCAAAGGCTTGAGCAGTCTCCACAACATAAGCTAAGCAGACACAAGGGCGGTCATTACCCAGAAGTCACATTAAAAATGCTGTCTTACCTTGAGATTTCCAGACACAGAGAAAATACCATTACTCCAAGCATGAAGGGCAGTGATACGGCGTTTTTTATTATAGGCTTCTAGGACCGCCAAGGCTGATACCATCTGTGTCTGCCAGAAAGAATCTTCTGTGATGATTATCTCCCTCTCTGAGGGAATGTTTTGCTGTTAAATTAGTCTGCTGGGGCTGCCATAACAAACACCTTCAACTGGGTGGCTTACACAACCAAAATTCATTTTCTTATGAATGTGGAGGCGAGTTCAAGATCAAGGTTCCAGCTGACTTGGTTTCTGGTGAGTGAGCTCTCTTCCTGGCTTGCAGATAGCTGCCCTCTTACTATGTCCTCATGCATGCAGAGAGAGAGAGAGAGTGAGGGAGAGAAGGGGGAAGAGAGAAGAAAAAGGGAGGGAAATGGAAGGAGAAAGAAAGAGAGGGAGATAGAGGTAAGGAGGAAAAGAGAGCAAGAGAGAGAGGGTGAGAGAGCTCTCTAGTGTATCTTCTTATAAGGAAACCAATCCTCTTGTATCAAGGCCCCACCCTTATAACCTCATTTCCCTTAACTACTTCCTTAGAGATCCCATTGCTAAACATGGCCACAGTGAGCATTAGGGCTATAATACATGCTTTTGGGGGCGGGGGGCACAAACAGTCAGTTCTTAACAGCCATTTGTCCACAGCAGTCTGGGACGTTTTTCTTATTATTGCTGATAAGGTCCTAGAGGATCACCCAGGATCTGGAGTCAAGCATTGGGCACAGCATCTCTCATTATTGAAATTTAGTCCTCCTATAGATTTTCAGTTGAGTTTTCCCATAGAATGAGGAAAGAGACTGAAGGCAAAGATTTCCCTTTTGTTTCCCAGGTTGTCAGGGCTGAGGAAAATGGGGAAATGGGGGAAAGACAGTACAAATGAAGGGGTAAGGTCCAAAAGGAGGCAGGGCAAATCCTATGTAACAATTTTTACCTGGTCCATCCTTGTTGGGAGCACCCTACCCCCGCAAAAGAAAAAAAGAGAGAGAGAGAGACTTTTCACTGGGGCCCAGAGTCCCTCTTAGGGCCTTGTGATTAGTGAGTGGAAACTAAGCCAGTCCTGCTGTAAAGTCAGGAAGTCTCTGCCCAAGTCTATCCGAAAAAATCTGAGTACAGAATATCACGGGAAACTTGCCACAGCCTAGGCAATGAGGCTGAGAAAAGAACTCAAAGGCTTTAAAGATAATCCTCAATTTTAAAAATTAGGGATAAAAGTTTAAAAACATTTTTTAATTAAAAACCATTTTTTAAATTCCCCTTCGGGAGAAATCCTAATGCTGTCACCCCAGTGATAAGTGCCCGGCCTAGCCCTTGGAGTTGTTATGGAAACATACCCAGTGACTGCCATCCCAGGGACCTGGGTGTTGCTCTGGGTGTTTTCACTGAGGACCTAAGCCTGAGGCTACCTCAATTTTGTTTCACCAGATCTTTAATTTTCTTTGAGCAGTCTGATTTTTGTTGTTGTTGTTTGCTAACATGCAGGCTTTGCCCACTATCTAATTATTACATTCCATCATTACAGAGGGTGAGTCTGTACTAGTTATTTGAATGAAAGGCAATGTTTTATACTGACATTTTAATCAGTGGAACTTACTGTCATAAAAATCTCTGTGAGACAGTAATGATTTGCAAAACCTAATATTACATCTTCTGTAGAGTCTGGCATCTGTGTATAATTGACCGATTTATTAGATGCTTGTGGTTCATTGATTTTCTAGACAGAAAAAAAAAATTGGATTGCAGTTTCTAGCTGCTATTTTCTTCAAATTGATTGTGTTGGCTCTCATGAATGTTCCCTTTGTTCCCCTCATGCCCTTACTTTTGCACAAAAGAAACGGTATTATATACAGTGTGGTGTCATTGGCCTTGGAATTAGAGTCAGAGTTTTGTTTTTTGTTTTTTCCTGCAGAAGGGCTTTTGTGCTGCTGTTGCAAAGTATTTTGAAGGCAGTTTTATTCAAAGGAATTTTCCTTACAAAAGGCTGCTTATTTTCTGAATATACATCTCTTCAGTCTAGCATTATCCCTATAAAAGGAAATTTTCTGAAAGCTACTTTGCTTGATTTATAATGATGCCAAACAAATAGACATTTATTGACAATTAATCTGGGGAACCACTGCCAATGGAAGGATGAATTTCGAAAACATTTTCTTTATACTATTCTTGATAATAAGACATTTCTGGCTTGAATGGGGGTTTTACTAAAAGAAGTCACAGTATTGAAACCTAAGGTCACAAAATGATTAAAAGATTGAAAGCAAATAGTTGTCCCTTACATAAAATACAATGCAACATATGGGAGGAGGCAGGCTTGTGTTTAATAGATGTGAGTTGAGGATTACTGACTCTTGCTGAGCTAGAAGTAAACAGAGGTAAGGAAAAATTAGAAATAAAGGGAATACTTCCTAACTAATTTTGTGAGACCAGCATAACCCTAATACTAAAACCAGACAAAGACATTACAAGAAGGAAAGCTACGGACCACTATCTCTCATGAACACAGATGCAAAATTCCTGAACAAAATATTAGCAAATTGAGTCAAACAATGTACAAAATGATTTATAAACCATGACCAAGTGGGATTTATTCCAGGTATGCAGGGCTGGCTCAGCATTTGAAAATAATTAACATAATCCATCATGACAAAAGTTAAAGAGGAAAAATTATATGATCCTATCAATAGATTCAGAGAAGGCCCCTGACAAAATCTAATAACCATATATGATTAAAAAAACATTTAACAAATTAGGAATAGAGAGGAACTTCCTCAAATTGATAAAGAACATATACAAAAACCCTACAGCTAACATCATAATTAATTGTGAGAAATTAGGTAATTCCCTTCTAATATCAGGAACAAGGCAAGGCTAACCACTCTCACTGCTCTTATTCAACATTGTACTGAAAGTCCTACTAATGCAGTAAGATAAGAAAAGGAAATAAAATGTATACAGATTGGGAAGGGAGAATTAAACTATCTTTGTTCACAGACAGCATGATTGTCCGTGTAAGAAATCCCAAAGAATCAGCAATAATAAGAAAAACGTCCTAGAATCAAGAAGCAATTATAGCAAGGTCACAAGATACAAAGTTAATATACAAAAGTTCCTTGCTTTCTTGTATACCAACAATGATGAATTGGAATATGAAATTAAGAATGTAATACCACTTATTTTAGCACCCCAAAAATGAGACACTTAGATATAAATCTAACAAAATCTAACAAAATATGCAGAAGATATATATGAGGAAAACTAAAACCCTCTGATGAAAGAAATCAAAGAAGATTTAAGTAAGTAGAGAGAAATTCCATATACGTGGATACAAAGATTCGATACTGTCAGGACGTCAATTCTTCCCAAATTGATCTATATATTCAGTACAATCCCAACTCAAATCCTGGCAAGTTATTTTTTAATATAGACACTATCGTTCTAAACTTTCCATGGAGAGACAAAAGACCCAGAACAGCCACCACAATATTGAAGGAAAAGAGCAAAGTCAGAGGACTTACACTACCCAACTTCAAGATTTACTACAAACCTACAGTAATTAAGATAGTATGATATTGGCAAATGAATAAACAGAGAAACAGAACAGCATAAAGAGTCCAAAAATAGACCTACACAAATCAAGTAAACTGGTCTCTAATAAAGGAGCAAAGGCAATTCAATGGAAAAGGATAATCTTTTCAACAGATGGTGCTGGAACAACTGGACATCCACTTGCAAAGAAAAGGAAAAAAAAAAAAAGAAAAGAAAGAAAAGAGAGAAAGAAAGAAAGCAAGCATCCAGAAACAGACCTTATTCTTTTCACAAAAATTAACTCAACATAGATCATAGTACTAAATGTAAAATGCAAAACTATATAACTTCTGGAAGAGACCATAGAGAATATACTGGTGATCCTGCATTTGGCAAGGACTTTCTAGATACAACACCAAAAGCATGATCCATAAAAGAAAAAACTGATAAGCTGAATTTCATTAAAATTTAGCAATTCTGCCCTGTTAAAGACACTGTTAAGAGAATGAAAGAACAAGCCATCAACTGGAAGAAAATGTTTGTAAAACATATATCTGATAAGGGACTGGTATCCAAAATATGCAAAGAACTCTTAAAACTTAATAATAAGAAAACAAAAGAACTCGATTTAAAATGGGCAAAAGATCTGAACAGACGCCTCACCAAACAAGATACACAGATAGCAAAAAAAGCATATGAAATGATGCTCAACATCATATGTCATTAGGGAACTGCAAATGAAAACAACGATGAGCTATTTCTACATACCTATTAGAATGGCTGCAATACACAGAACAGATATTACCAAATGCTGTGTGATACTGTGTAGCAATAGGAACAAACTCTCATTCTTTGCTGTTGGGAATGTAACTTGGTACAGCCACTTTGCAAGACAGCTTTAGTTTTTTACAAAATTAAACATTCTCTCACCATATGACCCAGCAATTGTGGTCCTTGATAGTTACCCAAACCAGCTGAAAACTTATGTCCACACAAAAACTTGCATGTAAATATTTACAGATTTATTTATTTATTTACTTACTTATTTACTTATTTATTTTAAGTAGGCTCCATGCCCAGCACAGAGCCCCTATGCAGAGCCCAACACGGGACCTGAACTCAATGACCACAAGATCGAGACCTGAGCTGAGATCAAGAGTCAGACACTTAAGTGACTGAACCACTAAAGCAACCCAGCAGCTTTATTCTTAATTGCCAAAACTTGGAAGCAACCAAGATAGCCTTCAACAGAAGTGAACAGATAAACTATGGTGCATCCATACAAGAGAAAATTACCTAGCAATAAAAATAAATGAACTATCAAACCACAAAAAGACATGGAGGAACTTTAAAAGCACATTGCTAAGTGACAGAAGCCAATCTCAAAATGCTCCATACTATATGATTCCGACATTTAAGACATTCTGAAAGAAGTAAAACTATGGAGACAATTTAAAAAAATCAGTGGTTGTCAGAGGTTTACGGGTAGGATGGGAGAGATGAATAGGTGGGGCCCAGGAGCTTTTTAGGCCAGTGAAACTATTCTGTATGGTGTTATAATGCTAGATACATGTCAGTATGCATTTGTTAAAACCCACAAAATGTACAGCACCAAGAATGAACCCTAATGTAAACTATGGAATTTAGTTAATAATAATGTGTCAATATTGGCTCATCAGTTACAACAAATACACTAAGATTCCAAGGATTCATGATGATCATAACAAGGGAAACTGTGGGGAGAGGAAGCCTATGGGAACTCTGTCCTTTCTGCTCAGTTTTTCTGTAAGCCTAAAACTGCTCCATAAAATTAAGTCTATTAATCACAATTAAAAAATAAAGCCTTCAAAATCAATTTTTTTAAAAGGGCAAGGAGAAAAAATTAAAAGGGTCAGGAGAGAAACATAGCTATACAAGCATATAAGTTTTGGGATAAAAGGGAAGCTTCGGCGTCAAACACAGGAGCACAAAAAAGGGGACCTAGACACATGAAAAAATTACTAAGAACACCTGTATTTTGTAGTATATTGGACAAACACCAAAAAAGGTAGGAACATAAGCAGCCAGAAAGACAAATAACATATCTACTCAAAACTGCAGAAACGTAATCACAAGGCACCAAAATGAGCATCCTGAAAGGGTCACAACGGAAGCAAAAGCACCAATAACCCTCCAGAACCATCCCCGCTGAGGCTGTGCACCAGCTGGGCAGCCAGCCCACTCCGCAGGTGTCCTGTGAAAGTCGACTGCAGCAGCCCCTTCCTGTCTCAGCCCAAGTCCTCTGGGTCTCTGTCCCAATCTGAGGAGAGTGTTTGCAAACGTGGAGGGCTCAAGGCCACGCAGAGAATGTCACAGCCAGGATTCCCACAGACCAGTGGATGACCTAGGACAGGCAGTGACTTCTCAGACTGTAAACCAGAGGGCAGTTGAGCACAGATATGGCGTGTTCAGGAGCGCTGGTCACATTGCATGAGCCAGATTCCAGCTCTGACCCTTGCTGGCGATGAGACCATGGAATCAGATGAGAAAAAGAACCAGTATGTTAGCTGTCAATATTCTCTGTTTTTCACTTCACTACCTACCAAATCAATTCTCCACTTGGCCCCTTTGGGTTGTTAACTCCATTGGACAAAATGGAAGACTTTTATTTTGTTTTTCTGCACAGGATGCTGCCTTTTCCACCTCTTTTCTTTCTTTCTTTCTTTCTTTCTTTCTTTCTTTCTTTCTTTCTTTCTTTCTTTCTTTTTTCTTTCTTCTTTCTTTTTTTACATTTAAATAATTTGTAGGCGTTTATTATAGAAAAAATTCAAACATAGAAAGTAAGCAGAATAGTACAATGAACTTCTTTTCTTACAATGCTACTTCTGTCCCCTGCCCCGATTCTGGGTCTCCAAATTCCAGCCCAGGCTCAGCAAGCTCATGCTGCTTATTTTTAAACAGAGAGGGCAACGCCTACCTAGGTACCGATGTACCTAAATGTACCTATGTGCGTGTATATTACGTACCTAACACACCCATGCCTATGTGGCTTTAATGGACCTGCCGGGTTAGGATAGCAATTATTTAAAAACCCACGGAAAAAGAGAAATAACATTCTCTATGTAGTAGCAATGTGGAAGTTGGATTAAAATGAAAATGAAACTAACTTTAAACAAGTTTAAGAGGTTCTAGGTGATTATCAAGAGACAATTACTCAGGTGGTCACACAGATAATGTATATTGCACAGGCTCCTTAATCTAAGGAATGTGGGAGAAAAAGTATGCTTTTGGACGCTGGCTCTGGTGCCACACCATTGGGAGGCAGGCAGTGGGAGCAATTTTGCATTTGCTTCTTCACAGCCTGGTGACTGGGCAGAATTTTATGGTCAATAGCAGCACAGATTTGGCAACTTTACACTGGAAGCCAGAAATTGAATCACTGAAACAACCCAGGGAAAAAACAGAGAGAAAAATGGGGGAAATAAAACTCACCCAATAACTGGAAAATAAAATAAGATTTTTTAAAATATAGAGGTTGGAAAGAAGGGCAAACTTTGAGTCAAAAACAAAAAGGGAATTTAAAAAAAATGAATAAAGGCCTGAGGAGGGGAGCATTGTGGAGAAATCGAGTTTCCAAGGCTTCAGGAAATGAATGGGATGCATTTCAGAGGATCCCAGAAATTGCACAACTTTTCTTTGGAATTAGTACAAGATTAAATTAGAGATGTAAAGATAAGGAAATGTCTAGGACAGAGTGACTATGCTCTCTGTATCTGAAATAAATATTTGCTTTGCTACGGAAAGAAAAGAAAAAAGACAAGAAAAACCACAAGTGTTCAAGGAAACTTTTCATTTAAAAATATACTTAAGGCACTCAAAACTAGCCCAATATTTATTATCCTATTAAAATCATAAGAAGAGAAAACACCAGAGATCAACATACCTAACTCTGAAGAAATCAAACTTATTTATATACGATCATATCGGTGGATTTATAAGCAGCAAGCCAGTAAAGTTACTGTTGGTATTGTTTTAATTATCAGTAATAATAACAGATGCTGCTTTTTAATGAAGAGCTAGGCTACTCCAGAGTATTGAGTGTCAGAGTTTGTGATCATGTGTTCATGTCAGAAGAATCCCTAACACCTAAATAATTAATTTAGAAGAGAAACTTTTTGTTGAATAATTACATTTTATCACTCTAACCCCCAAGTTTCTCCCCGCATAGTGGTTCAAAGCATAGACCCTGATAACAGGCTGCCTGGACACAAATCCTGGCTCCGTTCCTTACTTTCTGGGTGAGCACAGGCAAACTACTTATTCTCTGTTCTTGTTTCTACATCCATCACTGGGGGGGGGGCGGGTATTAATAGTACCTACTCTAGAAAGTTGTTGTCAAGAAAACAGTGAACTAGGGAACAGATGGTTAGTGTATCATGGATTTAACAGCTTAAGGAGCAACTCCCTCTCTATTCACGCCTTCCACCCAGAGTCTATGGGATCTCAGGGGTCCAGATGTTCCTCAATGCCTGGTAGAGTACGCAGACTTTCCCTGGCAGTAGATCTTCCAGGAAGAGCTCCAGAAGGAGTCAAGAGGATCCCAAAGCAAGGCTGAGAGATGAACCCTCTCAAGGTGGCCTGGTTCTAAATAGAGGCTGCCTCAGAAGAACTGCAGCACTGTGGGGGCCACAATAGGGCCAAGAGACCGCAGGTGACCACTGGGCCTTGTGAATGCTGAAAGCAAACTGGAAGGTATTCTACTGCAGCCATGTGGGCTGAAGACACAGTAAGTACAGAGTTTCATGCTAGTCACCTCGAGGGTTGAGCTGCCCTCCAACCAAAGGTCAACAGGGACAGCAAGGGCTGCCAATAGCCTTGGACCAGGGGATCCTCCCTTAAATGCACAATCTTCAGGAAACTTCTCCGAAACCCAGATATTACCAGGAGAAGGGAAGGAGGAGAGATTCTCTGAGAGCCTGAGTATGTGTCCCTAGAGAGGCAGGGTTATGTTAAATCTGAATCAAGTTCTTCTTAAATGGTAAAATCAAGTTTTTTCAAGTTTCAGCAAAAATAGAAGCCTAAGGAAGAGATAAGTCCGAAAGGAAGGAAGGAAGGAAGGAAGGAAGGAAGGAAGGAAGGAAGGAAGGAAGGAGGGAGGGAGGAGAAACTGGCTATTGTGGCCCTTCTCAGAGAGCCTGTTATCACTAAGATGAACATCATTTCCATTTGCCCAGGGTGTTTCTGCTTGACTCCTGTTCCAGCATAACCGAATAGCAACCTTTTCACTCTCCACAGGGTTCCAATGTGGATGATTTGCAAGGGTACCCTAGTCATAACCCGCTCGATTGTACATGCTTTGTCCAGAATTCCCAAGAGTTGGTAGACAGGTTTCTACCACTCAATAAAAATAACCCTCAGTATCAAAATGGAGCTGAGCTACTGAGAAATGGGGTGCAGGGTAGAGGCAAGCTCTCAGAGGCAAAAGAAATACTGAAGAGAAAGAGCTGTGCTATCTCCCTGTGAGGTGCTGGAGAAGAGCCTTACGTGGCCCGCAGCCCCAAGGCAGTTAGACAAGGTGGGCTCAACATTTCAAGGTAAGAATTCTCTGGGTAATTGACTTTGCCTTGTCTCCGGGGATGCAAAGACTTACCCATGAGATGACTATGACCATGACAGTGTGATGCTGATGGCAGTAACCATCAGTCACCTAGGCAGCAACGCAGCCTGGGGCCAGTCAGGGACCAAACAAGGAAGCAACTCCCTGAGCCCCCACTGCTCTGCCCAGGGATGGGCACCAACAAGCCCCCTGAAATCAGAAGAAGCAGAAAGAAGGGGATGTGACAGGCTTCAGAATAGGATGGAAGCCCTGGCTGGAAATTTTTAACTGGCCAGTGACAGAAAGAATATTTGGCTTTGACGAGGTCATGTGTTGCTTGGGAGTGTGTGGAGCTGTAACCATAAAAAGTCGTCAGTACTGCAGGGAACAGTAGTCCTGGAGAAGTCCAAGAATCTGCACTTGGTGGTTCTGACAGGATATTTGGTCTATATGCCCACCCTTGGAGGAAGACTGAATGTTGCTGGAATTGAATTTCAAGGCCAAAAATTCAATATCAAAGGTGGAGAATCTTCTTTGAATGGGAGAAAAAAAAATCCAGCAGTCATGTTAACATAAGCAATCTTGGTCAGCTGAGGTCAGGTTAAATCAAAACAATTTAGTTTTTAATGGTTGTCAACAACTTTTCCCAGCTCCATTTTTTATCCTTCATTCATCAGGTTACTCACTGCATTTATTTTGCATTTTTATGTGTCATATTGTTTATCTAATTATAAACCACATCATAAATGATAATTATGGAAATATATTTGGCTCTTCCTGCTTTGCTATTAATCCTTTTCCAAGTAGAGACATGAACTTTGGGATTTTTTCCTTCTCAGGGAACGATCTCCTTTTTTGGGTTTTGTTTCTGAAAATAAAAAATGAAGAGATTTTTGAAAGAGGAAAGAGAGACAGGTATCCAGTTTGGGAGTGAGAGAAAAGAGACAAGAGACAAGAGAATGTTCAATGCAAGAAGGAAATAGTAGTGAGATTTTAACTTTTAGTGCTTGAGCGAGAGTACAGAACCTCAGAGGAGCTTATGTGAGGGCCTCTGACCTCTGAGTCCCCTGCCCCAGGGGCACTAAAACTGTGGAGCAATTTCCAAGGCCTATAAAGTCACAGACAACTGTAACTGAGGGGGCGGCCAGCGTGGGCCACTCAGATGTGGAGTTTTCCAAATGTTCTACTTTGTCGTAAGACCTCAGAAGCCCTCAAAGGATCCTGGCTGGGGGCGCCTGTGTGGCTCAGCTGTTGAACGAACGTCTGCCTTTGGCTCAGGGCATGATCCCAGGATCCTGGGATCAAGCCCCACATTGGGCTCCCTGCTCTGCTGGGAGCCTGCTTCTTCCTCTCCCACTCCCCCTGCTTGTGTTCCCTCTCTTGCTGGCTGTCAAATAAATAAATAAAATCTTAAAAAAAAAAAAAAAAGATCCTGGCTGGCAGTGGGAGAAGATAGTGGGAAACAGAGAATGAAGTTCTAATAATGACTGCGATTAACTCTCTTTTCAGAGTTAGATTTGATTTGATTTTTGAAAAAATAAAGTTAATGATATGTTTCATTTTTTAACATGGTAGAAGAGGGTAGACATCGATCAAAAAGGTAAGATACAAAAAGGAAATTCACCAGGAATGGTACTTGAAGTGCATAAAAGCAGTGCATATATACTTGAAGTGCACAAAAGCAGTCCCACATCTATTAATATTTTAAATTCAGCTCTTTGAGTTAGAGTTGCAAACAGCTACTGGAGTGGATGAATTCAAGTTTTACCTCTAATTATTCTAACCTCCTCTTAGTGGATGTTCTAATTAGCCAGGTGTTTAGGAAGGAGCGAAACCAATAGTGAAACAGACTGGCTGCAAAAGAAGACAACTGACTGATTGGCAAACCAACATCTAAATTACAGAGGAGGCTAATATTAAGATGTTTTAATTTTTTTTTCAGTAGGCTCCATGCCTGGTGTGGAGCCCAATGCAGGGCTTGAACTCATGACCCTGAGAGCAAGACCTGAGCTGAGATCTAGAGTCCCACACTTAACCAACTGAGCCACCGAGACACCCAAACATTGAGATGTTTTGATGCTAGCATTACTTGTATTCTAGGGACTAGTGACAATTTAGCTATAGCTCTACCTCTGAATGGGCTTATGGGTTTTTTTTTTTTAATCTTTGTTTTCTGAATTCAGGATCCCTTTTAATTGATGTTATTTTAAGGACTATTGACAAAGAGCCCTCCAATATAATTTTTCTTTAACATGGGATAGAGTTTTTGACTGTGAAGAATGAAATCCTGGCTCTTTGGAATAGTAAGGTAGCATGGCTTGTCATCAAGAAACTCAAACAGTCCGTGTTCGGCAGAAACAAAGATTATATCTTTTTGTTATAACCCTTTAGGAAAGGTGCTATGGACATATTCGTCACGTTCAACTTTAGCAGCCAAGAGGGGGAAATTGACTAAGTAGCAGGCTACCCATGCCCATATGAAAGGTTCCACTTTCGAATTGGTATGTTAAATATCTCACTATATTTTTTACTCCTCTTAAGAGATATCTGCCCAGTTTCAGTGGGATTCCCCCCAAGTAAATTATCCAAATTGAGTATTAATCCTTAGCATTGGTTACTTTCCTTACAGTACTTTTTGTTTGTCTCTTGTATTTAAGTAATCTCTACACCCAACGTGGGGCTTGAACTCACAACTCTGAGATCAAGAGTCTCATGCTTCTCTGACTGAGCCAGCCAAGCACCCCTCCTTACACTTTCTTCCTTTTTTTAAAGGTTTATTTATTTATTTTAGAGGGAGAGGGAGTATGTGTGTGTGTGAGCAGAAGGGAGGGGCAGAGGGAGAGGGAGAGAGAGAATCTCAAGCAGACTCCACCCTGAGTGTGGAGCCCAATGCAGGGCTTAATCTCCTGACCCTGAGATCAAGAGTCAGATGCTTAACTGACTGAACCACCCAGGTCCCCCCATCCTTACACTTCTAATCTAGTTAGAAGAATTTTCTGAGGAAACTGACTTTCTAACTGAAGACTCCTGACTTCAGCCAGGGTTGCTCTGGAGAACAGGGTCTTTACTGAGTCTCTACGAAATCTAGGATTGTCAGCATGAACTTGTTCCTGCAGACCTTCATCAAAACTGTCATGAGGAGACAAACCCTGGATGTGAAGCCAGGTGAAAAGTAACTCAACTCACTGCATTTGACTCTGTGGGTCCTCTGAAGAGCTTTGTGGGTTGTTGTTTTTTTTTTTTTTATTGGAGTAAGGTTGAAGATGAGCAAGCAATCTAGCCTTGCTAACCCCATTTAGCCTCTGCTCTGCCAGCATAAAGTACAAAAAGTCCTCATTATCCAAGAATAATTGGTACCAGAAAAGAGCCACATAAAAGTGAATCTGCACAAAATGGGAAGCAACATTTAATAGTAAATAGCAAATAAAAATGAAAGTTTTATTAGGATCTAATCTTGAAAAATGAACCTAAAATTATGAAAATTAGTTTTATATGACATCAAAGCTTTGAGGTTATCACTGAATCAACATAAGAATTCTTAGGATAAAGGAGGAATTAGGCTTTGCTTGCTTTGCAGGGGGTATAATTTTTTTTTTCCAACAAAGTGATCTCTTAGCATAGTTTGACATTCTTCACATTGACTTTCACTGCAAACTCGAAAGAGGGTCATTTTTCTCTGCAAATATATTCCGGGGTTGCCTCCTATTTTATAAGATCTTTCTTAATCCTTTGGTGTTCAAGTCACTCTTTTTCAAAGTATCATCATCCGCATCAACTTTCTGTTCTTCAGCCGTCGACTCTCTGCCAGAAACTTACTTGCAGTGGCTTCGTGAGTGGGTGGAGTGGTTCTTAGGATCCAGTGACTTTATGGAAGTCTTCTATATGGTACGATTTGCCATTGTTTTTGAGCTAATTTGCCTTGTACGGTCGAATGTTCATAAAATCAAGCTACCATCAATATTCAGGCAATCACAGGTTTTGAAACATACTGAAAACTATTTGAGTATGGAACTCTTTAGTAAGTGTGGTCAGTTTGTTGTTAAAAATATTCAGGTTGTGGGGCGCCTGGGTGGCTCAGTCAGTTAAACAGCTGACTCCTGGTTTCCGCTCAGGTTGTGATCTCAGGGTCATGAGATCAAGCCCCATGTGGGGTTCCATGCTCAGCACAGAGTCTGCTTGAGATTCTCTCTCTCCCTCTGCCCCTCCCCCTGCTTGCATGTGCTCTCCCTCTCTCTCTCAAATAAACATGTAAAATCTTTAAAAATTTTTCAGGTTGTGACATCTTTTGCAATTCCATCACATCAGGGGCTCAATAGTGATTATTCAGATTATGAGAATATCTCTGTACAACCAAACAGTTGAGAGGCATATGGGTGGAGGGGAAAGGACCCAGAGCTAACTGTTAACAGTTGAAAATTTTTTTTTAAAAAACACCTTACCCCCTTTATTAAAAAGTAATTTTAAAACCTTGACCTTTTCTTTCCATATTCCGCATTCTTACGAAAGAAGTCAATCAACATGATGAAAAGAAAAACCATTTCCATATTGCTATAGAGACAGTCTATGCAATGACAGACCACATTTGAATGTTCTTGAAAGACATTGCCAGTTTTATTTTGTCTTAGTATACTCTGCTGACGTTTCTGGTTGTGGCTATCTTAGTGGAAGTAGCATTACCCCTAAATTTTAAGAGCACTGAAAGAAATAGCCCCTAATTAAAAATTCACAATATAAAATTATTTAAAGATTGCCAGAGGTCAACATTTTTCTTAGGTATCAAGAGAGAGAAAAGATAGCTTCTGGTCTGGCAACAACTTTGGGATTTTATCTTGGGAGGACACAGTGTTGAGGCTGCATAGACACAGATGAGTGCGGGGGTTGAGTACATGGATGCTAGAGCCCCAGTCTGGGTCTGGGTCCCAGATCTGCCTTTTATTCCCTGTGTGACCTGAAACAAGTTCCTTAACCTCACTGTGCCTCCCCTTTGGGGGGCTGAAACAACAGAGATTTATTTTCTCACAGTTCTGGAGGCAGCAAGTCCAAGATCAAGGTGTCAACAGTGTTGGTTTTCTCGGAGGCCTCACTCCTTGGCTTGTAGGTGCCATTTTCTCTCTCATTTCATATGGTCTTCCTTCTTCAAGTGTCTGTGTCCTAATCTCCTGTTCTTGTAAGGACACAAATCATTTTGGGTCAGGGTCCAACTAGAACTTAATGATTTCTCAAAGGCCTGTTTCCAAATACAGTCATATTCTGAGAAACTGGAGGCGTTAGGGTTTTAGCATATGAATTTGGGGGGAAACACAAATCAGCCCATAACAACTGGGTATAGAAGTCTAGTTTTAAAATTATTTTTCTTCAAAATTTTGAATGCATTGATCACTACCTTCTAGTTTCCAGTGTTGCTCCTTAAAGGTTACAAAGCCATTCTGATTTCAGATCATTTGTGTGTGACGTGATCTACCTGAATGCTTTAGGGTCTTCTCTTTGTCCCCAGTGTTTTGAAATTTCACAATGGTGTAAATCCATTTGCAACTATTTGGCTAAGTTCCTGATGGGCCTTTTCAACAGACAAATTTTTTCTCAGCTTTACTGAGATATCATCAACATAAAACATTGTGTAAGTTTAAGGTGTACAACATGATGCCTTGATACAGGTACATACTGCAAACAATTACCACAACAAGGTTACTTAACACATTCATCACCTCATATCATTACATTGTGTATGTGTGTATGGTGAAAACATCTAAGATCTGCTCTCTAAGCAACTTCCAAGTATATAATACAGAATTGTTAACTACACTCACCATCTGTGCATTAGATAACCAGAACTCATTCATCTTGTACCTGGAAGATACAAGATATTTTTTGTCTATCTTTATCTGACTTATTTCCCTTAGCATAATGCTCTCAAGTTCTATCCACGTTGTTGCAAATTGTGCCTCACTCTTTTCTCAATGAACAAGAATAGAACAGTGCTTATTCATGGGGGTTGTGATGAAGATAAAATGATAGTATTTGTAAAGCAACTGAAATAGTGATGCCATGCAAAAACTGCACAAATAACTTTTTTTGAGAGAGAGAGAGACAGAGCACAAGCAGGGGAGGGCAAAGAGAAAGGAAGAGGGAGGAAGAATCTTAAGCAGGCTTGAAGCTCAGCATGGAGCCCGACGCGGGGGCCCGATCTCATGACCCTGAGATCATGACCTAAGCCAAAATCAAGAGTCGGACGCTTAAGCACTGGAGCCACCCAGGTGCCCCACAAATAATTATTTTTAAAAAATAAATACACAAATATACATCAAGCACAATCTGGTACTTGCTAAAGAAACTGCAGCATAGGACAATGGAAGGGATTTCTCAGAAGGGCTTCTGGCAGCTTCATATGAACCAAAATCCCTGGCAATTTTATCAAATTGAACAAAGTACACAAGGCATATTCAGACTTCAGTGTAACAATTCATAGAGTGTTGTGTATTTTTCTAGCAGAACAAATATGCAGCTTTACAAATCTATTTTGAGAGTGGGCTGTCTTACTTCCTGAGGACACAAGACAAGTTTGAAGCTCCAGACTTGTGATGGTCACCACAGATCCCCTGGTTGCCCTTGAAATCGTGGAGGGTGTGTGTGTGTGTGAGTGTGTGTGTGTGTGTGTGTGTGTGTGTGTGTGTGTGTGTGTGTTAGGGGCACTTTATCAGTTCTCCCCATAGGTGTTCTGACCCCAGAGCCTCCCCTCGTCTACAGCACCCCCCGCAGACAGTAGGGTGATGGCAGGACTAGGCATCCCCTGATGCTGGCACCGAACTCAATCACCCCACAGAGCCCAGGGACGACAGTTGAGAGTCGCTGGCAGCCAGTTTTCACAGGTGATGGATGGACAGTGATGCGGTGTCAGGAGTAATGGTAAAAGCAGCATTAAATAAATGGCATTAGGGCCCTGCAGAGGACACAAGATCTATGTTGTTTCAGTCAGAAGAGCCATTACACGGTAGTAATAACAGCCTTGTTCCTTTTCTCCCACAGCAGAAAATAGGAAAGTAGCCAGGAATGGAAGATTTGACAAGAAAGTATGGAAAAATGGCTCCTGGATCCTCACAGGAAGAGATGGTGCCTGGACCCCAAAGAATCTTCCGATTGGACAATAAACAAGTACATCTTTTTTCCCCTTAATTCTAAATCTTCATTGATAATCTTCATTCTCTATACCTTACATGGACCAGTGAACTGTGAAACACATTTTTTAATAAAATCGTTTATATAGACAAAAGTCCTATGAAAAATATTTGCCCGAGGGGTGCCTGGGTGGTGCAGTCGGCTAAGTGCTGGACTCTTGGTTTCAGCTCAGGTCATGATTTCAGGGTCATGAAATGGAGCCCCGCATTGGGCTCCATGATCAGCACAGAGTCTGCTTAAGACTCTCCCTCTCCCTCCACTCCTCATCCCTCCTCTCTGAAATAGATAAATAAATCTTTAAAAATATATATATTTACCCAAGACTCACATCTTGGGGACTGTCCTGGTTGAGTGCTGGCTTTGGAGCTAAACTTCCATTGTTCAAAACCCAGCTCCCCTACTCACTAGCTGTGCGTTGTTGAGCTAGTTACTTAATCTCTCTGATCTTCAGTTTCCTCACATGCAAAATGGAGCTAATACATTATAGGTTGTAAAGATTAAATAAATTAATGGATATAAAGTCAATGCCTGGCCCACAACATGAACTCAATAAACACTATAATTTTTATCATCTCTGATTATTTCCTTGATGAATTTCTAGAGGCAGAACTGCCAGCTCAAAGACTGAGAATTCATATCTATTGATAGTATTGTGAAACAGCTTTCCTGAAAGTTTGATCATAACATTTTCAAAGTCTGTGATTTCATCACATCTTAAAGTGGCCTATTAAGATCAACCAAAACAAGATGGAAGAATGGAAAAGAAAAAAAAAAAAAAGCAGAGAGAAGTAGAGCCAAAGCTGAAAAGGAAAAGAGAGGACATAGGAAGAGGGAGATTTTTTTAAAAAGAAAATATGAATGAAAATGCAAAATCATACTTAGCATTTTAAATATTTTGTGACTACCAGTTCATGTAGACTGGCCCCTCTTACTTAGAGTCTGCTACTTATAAAGGGGCTTGTCTATGTTGCCCTTCCATCTCCTTTAACTCCCAGGAATGACTCCTTGAGAGTCAGGGACATCTCTACCAGACTCCACAATATCTGTCTGGGATCTAGCACTCTCTAATAATTAAGGAGAAATACTTACTCTAAGTAATCCCAAGATAAAAACATTAGCCTGATAACATTACATTAAGTTCTACAATCTCAAGCTCTAAGTAAAATTTCAGGAAAAAAATTATTAAGATTTATTTTTCATAACATATGCTAGTTACAGAATTAATTTAAGGCAACACATTTACCCTTTTAATCCACAAAATCTCTCCAAGTTTCCCTGTAATTCAAGAGCTACTGGAGGGATCTTCTCCCATCAGAATCATAGATAAATATGATTAAATGTATAGGGTCTTAAATCACTTTCTGTAAAAGGAATGGGACTTATTTACACATATATCGTTGAGTAATGCCTAAGTTCAATGCAATTAGTACTAGGGGCAGCTGGGCTTTTTGTGTATTATTTTTATTTCTGGAAGAAAAACAAAACAAGACCAAACAACAATTCCTTTCAACACTGAAGTTCTCATTCTCAGTCTATTGCAAACACATACAGCTCAGTCCCACCTAAGATGTACCACTGGGGTGAACTCAGGGTATCCTAGGAAAACAGGATCTCTCCAGAGGGGATGAACAGAAACTAATTTCCACCATTTCAAAAGATCCTAGGCAACAATAAATATCAATCTCCTTCAATCTCCTACCCTACCCCTGCCCAACCTGCAAAATCATGGCTGAACAAAACATTAAATTACATAAATGGGCAAATATTTACTGCCAGACTCTGCAACAGAAAGTGTTCTGAGGCTGCAAACATTACTTAATCCTTGACAATTTCTCTCTTTCTCTCCTTATCTCTCACGTGTTTTTTATAGGTAGTTCGGATGTGCCTGTTTTCAAGCTGTAGAGTTTCTGATGCAACTCTTGTTTTAGTGAAACAAGTGTCACCTCTTCACGTGGGTGGCCAGCTACCACAAAGCCTCGTGCAGACTCTCCACATGCGTTTCACATTCGCTTAGCATCACGTTTGGGCAGCTTTCAGATCATCTCCCATCTATGCATACCTAATGTGTGCGTCAGCAAAGAGCAGGTCTGGCACCCTATTTTGTTCCTTTAATTCGGAGAATCTCCTTTTTTCTCTTCTTCTCCCTCTGTCCTGTCTGGACCTCTGGTAGTTTGGCCCTCTCTCTCTCTCACTCTTTAAAATAAATAAATAGGGACGCCTGGGTGGCTCAGCTGGTTAAGCATCTGCCTTCAGCTCAGGTCATGATCTCAGGGTCCTGGGATCGAGTCCTATATCGGGATCCCCGCTCAGCAGGGTATCTGCTTCTCCCTCTGACTCAGCCTCTTTTCCTGCTTGTGCTCTCTATGTTTCTCTCTCTCTCAAATGAATAAAGTCTTTAAAAAATAAAAGTAAAATAAAATAAATCTTAAAAAAAAGAAAGGCAGAGGGAACAGAGAATTCTTAGCCAGGCCCTAAACTAAAAACATCTCCGCTAACTCTCAGTAAATTAAATTGGCTCTGTTGCTCGCCTCTAAGTGAACAAAGGTTGGTGGTTTCAGAGAACATGTGAATGGCTCTCTCTCCAACTTACATTTTGCTAAGTTTTATACTGAAGTTATAGGTTACCTTTGACATAGCTGCAAATTTGGTTTCTGAACTATTCTAGGAAGCTTAATTATGGAGCCCCAAAGGAAACTGAAACATCTCTCTGAAACTTAGAAAAATCTACTTGTATTTCAATTTCTGAGAAAAAATATATATATATATAATGTGTGTGTGTGTATATATATACACACACACACTTACATCAAACACACACACACCCCATGTAGGCGGTCCTCATAACATATAAAGTGTCTTCTAGAGACCATCACCGACATTTGGGGCGCTGCTAATCATACTTGTCCTCCTCTGAATTCTAACCAATATGACATATACCCAGGTGACAGGTGGGAGGACCCAGGGCACAGCAGAGGCAAGAGGGGGAGCGTGGCTTCCTTCTCCTCCCCGGCTGAACCTGGCGGCCCCTGCAGCCAGAGGCAGTGCAGCTGGAGGACCTCAAGCAGGAGGTGCCCTTGCGGCTGCCTTCCCACAGAGGAAAGGGAACCAGGAGGATACAGAAACGCACACCTGCTTTTTGAGGCTGGGTTCGCGCCACAGCCAGCAGACTCCCCCATGTGTCCTACCAGTCAAGTCTCCCCTTCCTCCAGAGGAGAGCTGGTAAAGCGGGGGGGGGGGTAGCCTGAAACTTCCTCCCTCAGTAAGTGCTGGACTGGACAGTGGACACACCGGTGGTGATGGAGGAAGGTCCTTCGTTAGGCACTGAAGTGAGTTGAGGGAAGACAAGCTCCAGGGCAGATCATTGAAGCTAAGAGGCAAATTTAGTTTTTGGTATTGAATGTGAACTACTGGAGAACTGGCTTAAGCAGTAGAGAGGGGTCTTTAGAGCAATCATGGTACAGTAAAACATTACCTTAAGTTCTCATTTTACATCTAGACTGAACCATTCTATTTTTTTTAAAGATTTTTTTCTATTTATTTATTTGAGAGGGAGAGAAAGAGAGATAGCAATAAAGAGCACTGAGCTGGGAGGAGAGGGAGAAGCAGGCTCCCTCTGAGCAGGGAGCCTGATGTGGGGCTCGATCCCAGAACCCTGCAATAATGACCTGAGCCGAAGGTAGACGTTTAATGGACTGAGCCACCGAGGTCCCCTGAAGCATTCTATTTTAAATTGGGATTTTTTTTTTTTAAGATTTTATTTATTTATTCGACAGAGAGAGACAGCCAGGGAGAGAGGGAACACAAGCAGGGGAAGTGGGAGAGGAAGAAGCAGGCTCATAGCAGAAGAGCCTGATGTGGGGCTCGATCCCATAACGCTGGGATCACGCCCTGAGCCGAAGGCAGACGCCTAACCGCTGTGCCACCCAGGCGCCCCTTAAATTGGGATTTTTGGGGTGCCTGGGTGGCTCAGTCCATTAAGTGTGGGACTCTTGGTTTCAGCTGGGGTCATGATCTCAGGGTTCTGGGATCGAGCCCCATGTTGGACTCTGTGCTCAGCGCGGAGCCTGACTGTCTCTCCTTCTCTGCTCCTCCCCCACTCTCTCTCTCTCTCAAATAAATAAATTAAAAATCTTTAAAAAAATAAAAAATAAATTGGGATTTTTTTTTGGAACTTAAAAGTCTGGTCAATTAACACCTACCCCCCCACACACACACACAAATAGGCAAAGTAATGGAAGGAAACAGACAAAAGCATTTCTGGGTGATTACATGAAGATGGCTTTTTTTTTTCATCCTTTAGTTTACCTATTTTTAAAAAAGATTTTATTTATTTATTTATTTATTTGAGAGGGAAAGAGTATGAGCAGGGGGAGGGACAGAGGGAGAAAGAGAAGCAGACTCTCTGCTGAGCAGGAAGACCAACCTGGGGCTTGATCCCAGGACCCAGGGTCTGGAGGAAGCTGCTTAACCGCCTGAGCCAGCCAGGCACCCCTGGTTTACCTATTTTTTCCCTAAGGCTTCCAAAATATGATTTTTGTAATAAGAGAAAAAGAAAATACATGTGTTCAGAGTAAAAAATGTACTCTGAAGAGACAAAGTCAACCCATCGCTGTCCTGGGAAAACACTGGAGGCAGATGAAGGACTGAGAAAAGCAGGAACGTAAAGCCAATGAGACTGAGCAAGAAGAACCCTTGATACCCAGACAATGAGTTACAAGCGTGGTCACATGTCCCCACAAGATGCATGGAAGTACATTTAAAGGCTGTGAAGAAAATTAGATCAAGTCAGTGGTGACAGCTAAATTAATTCTGATTGTTGACATTTTGGGATGTTTATAAGTTGGGCTTTTTGGACTTTCCCCAAATATTCCTATATTTCAATCGTTTAAGTCTTTATTTTTTCTTGTTTAAAGACATCTTTTTACTTTTAAAACCTAAAAATATACATTTATGATCTTATTTTTTAAGGAGGTAATTTAATTATGAAAAACAGAAATATAGGGAGAGGGAGTAAATCTTCCCTAGTCCAAACACAACCACTGTTAATATTTTACGACAATTTCTTCAGTCAAGGGCATTGCCTTTCTGCATTAGCACGAGGCCACAGCCACACGCCTTATGTGATGATGGCCAGATAAAAAAAAGAAACCACAGAGGTTTAAAGATGAGTCCAGTTCAGGCAAAGCAGATTCTCCTCTGAGTAGAAGCTGCTGCTGATTTTTCTGTCTTCAATTTAATATAATATTCATGGCAAGGAGATAATTGTCTTGGTTGATTTTCTATGGCTGTTCCTATGGACAGGAACATAGTGTAGTGGGAAGATAATGAGCTTGAGCTAGGCTCCCAGCTCTCCCATTTACAACTGTGACCTTGAAGAGGTTGCTTATACACTTGGAGGCTTGGTTTTCTTCTAAGATTAATAATGGCCACTGCAGGGGCGCCTGGGTGGCACAGCGGTTAAGCGTCAGCCTTCGGCTCAGGGCGTGATCCCGGCGTTCTGGGATCGAGCCCCACATCAGGCTCCTCTGCTATGAGCCTGCTTCTTCCTCTCCCACTCCCCCTGCTTGTGTTCCCTCTCTCACTGGCTGTCTCTATCTCTGTCGAATAAATAAATAGAATCTTTAAAAAAAATAATGGCCACTGCATATTGCAACTGAGAGCTAAATATGGCAACACACTAAAATACTAGGCACATAGTACTTCCACGTATTTTTTTTAAAGATTCTAAAATAAATTTAGTATCGCTGGTAAAATTTTACCCATTCATCTTTCCACTTCAACTTCTTATACTTAATCCCAGCATTTTACATCAGTTTACTTGTATTTGATACCTAAAGAAAGAATTGCTATTCTTAACACAGTTTAGCTGCCTTTCACTAAATTCTGTATTTTGGGTCATGGAAAAACCCCCCTCAAAAAATCTTGATCTATGCAAATACAACTCCAAACATCTGGATTAGTAACTATAGGTGTTAGAAAATAGGGACCATTAAGCCAAGTTTCGGCGGTTCCTTTATTTCAAGAAAAGGATACAGAGTATCATTGAATTATAATTTGAGGATGACTTTTTTCCTAGAATGTCAGCAAAAATGAAGCTCCTCTTAGCTGCAGATCCAAAAACAAAAATTACCTGTGCTCTAATTTATATGTATCTCTTCCTTTTAATCATACCCTCAAAATTGAGTGATGAATAAGGAGCATTAAAAAACCATTTAGAAACTAAAGTCACTAAGTGAAATTTTATTTTCATCTTGGAAAGTTCACTTTATAAACTCATTCCAAGGGAAAAACTCAAATATGAAGAAATCAGACGTCAGTTGTGAAATCAATTATTTAGGAGTGGTAAGGCAATAAATGAAATATCTGAGCTTTAAGGAGCTCTGCTAGCTGCACTCTCTCTAGATTATCTAGGGCCATTAAGACTCACTATTTAGTCATCATTTTATTTATTCCTTAATTTTTAAATTTCTGAATTGCCTGGGAGTAAAGTAAAGCCCCAATGGTCCTCAAAAACCCAGCCAGCACAGGGTGTCTGGCTGGCTCCGTCCGTGGAGCACACGCTCTTGACCTCTGAGTTGTTCGTGAGTTCAAGCCCCATGTTGGGCGTGGAGTCTACTTATTAAAATAAATAAATAAATAAATCTTAGCCAGTACAGAATGCTCTTCTTAAGACATGGGGGGTAAGCAGCTGTTATTGAACACAGATGCCTAAAGCATTAAAAGATGCCATGGCCAAATTAAAGCTGTGATGAAAATTCTGAGAAGTGAACCTCGTCACATACATGTCTTGTATATATCATACACAAACCTGACTTTTTCATGAATCCCAATGGTTACATTGCTAGTATTTACTCAAAAGAGAGAAATTTTCAAAGTTCTCCTTTCCAGGAAACATGGTAACCCCCTGTGTGAATTGATGGGAAAGGCCATTCAGTGGTTTTACTAAAAGGCAAGATCCCTGCAAAGCTGAGTCGGTAGCAGGGGAATAGCCATGTTGGATGCCAGCACCAGACAGGTGACATGCATCGCTGGCCCCAGCCTTTTACTGTCATGTCTCCACACCAATGCCTGCTGTCAGCAAGTAAAAAGCTTCTTGGGGTCCACAGTTTGCTTCTCAAATTCTGAGGACTTCTTTTCTTTTTTATTGATAATTATAGTTTTATATCAGAGTGGAAAAGAATGTAATATGAAAACTATTTGCCTTTAGAAAATCTATCATGATACATCAAATAAACTATTTTTCAGGTTTATTGAGAGATTATTGACATATAGCATATGTAGGTTTAAGGAGTACAACGTGATACGTTGACACATGTATATATATTGCAAAATTATTACCACAGTAAGGTTAGTTAACTTCTCCATCACTGCATGGAATTGTGTGTGTGGTGATAACATTTAAGATCTGCTCTCTTAACAACTTTCATTAATATAACACAGTATTGTTAATTAGAGTCACCATGCTGTACATTCGATCCCCAAACTTATTTATCCTATAGCTGGCAGTTCATACCCTTTGACCAACGTCTCCCCATTTTCCCCACCTCCAAACCACCATTCTACTCTCTCTTTCTATAATTTTGGCTTTGTTAGGATCTGCATGTAAGTGACAACATAGTATTTATCTTTCCCTGTCTGACTAATCTCACTTAGCATAATGCCCTCAAGACCCATCCATATTGTGCAAATAGCAGGATTGATTGATTGATTTCTTTCTTTCTTTTCTTTCTTTCTTTCTTCTTTCTTTTTTTCTTTCTTTCTTTTTCTTTCTTTCTTTCTTTTTTTTACAGCTGAATGATATTCCTCTTTCTCTGTGTGTGTGTGTGTGACATTTTCTTTATCTGTTGATCCATCAACAGACACCTGCGTTGTGTCTGCCTTGGCTACAGTGAATAATGCTGCAGTGAATGTGGGAGTGCAGATACCTCTTCATGCTACGATTGCATTTTCTGAGGACTTCCTGTGACTCTTCTTTAGCTCCCTCTCCTGTCTGGGCCACTGGCAGGGTTCCCATCCCTGTGGGAGGTGGAAAAACTTTCCTCCTTCACTCAGGATTCCTTGAGACCTGGGGCACTGGAATACATAAGAGATGCCCAGGGGTGTTATGAATGTTATCTTCCAAGTTCAGAACATTATTTCTAATCGTCTCTCCAGTGCCATCTCCATGTCCTTCTGAAGTTGGCGAAAGCTTGCCTAAGTGACCTGAGGGCCTGCAAGAACCCGCGATGGCACCAAGTAGCCTGGCGGTCCGTGATCCTCCAGGTTTTTCTGCAGAGAGTGTCCTCTGAAGTATCTTCTCCTGTGGGGCTAATTCCTGGGGTGGTGGTCTGAATGCACTAATCCAATTACTGATGATAAATGCTGCCCCAAGGAATAGAGAACAAAGAAGGGGAGGCCTGGAAAGGTCTGAAACACAGCCCCTTACATGAGGAGAAAACCCTGTAACCAGGAAAGGAAAGAGTGTCCTCCCCAATTAGAAATTCCCTATTTCTCAGAAGCATCTCGACCTCCCATATTATTGGTTTGGCTCACAGGATTATTCATTCAGAGTGGTATTTCAGGACTTCTCTTCCACACCTGAGCTAAATTCCTTCAAGCCAGTGACAGTCGCCTGGTTGGCTGCCTCTCTTCTCCAATAATGTAATTCTTTCCTATGAAGATGGATTTGAGTAGAAATTCTATAATGCTGCTGTAATATTTTTCTCTTACTCTCCTCCTTCACATTTGCAGTGACATTTGGGCCATTTTTGTTTTAGCATAATGCATGGTCTTGCCATCCATAATTCCAAGGGCAACTATGAATGAAATGAGCATTAAGCACATTAGTTTTCAATGCTATTAAGGCCATTAAGCATATTAGCAGGCCCATTACTTCATTTTCCTACAGATGTTCTAGTAATAGTGCCTACTGTGATCTCCAGTCATGAAGAAAATGTGAAGCCTCCCCAAGCAGAGGCGGCTGTGGATATGGACAGGAGGCAAAGTTCACACGGGCCAAATTGGATCTTTAAGGGAAAATTATGCAGGCTCCCACCTGCCAGAGGATGGGGGAGCAAGAGATACTGCACACCGAAAGAAGACGCTAACCTGTGCCCACATGGCCACGCACCTCGCTGTATACAGCTCATGAATTTAAAAGCCAAAAAGAGAATGAGAAAGTCGGAAGTAGTCTTGAACTATCTCTCTTCTGCCCTTCAAGTGGAAGCTGTAGAAGGAGAAGAACCTGAAACTCCAGAAAAATCTAAAAGCTTCTTGATTTCAGTGTAAAAAAAAAAAAGGGACCAGAAAGCTTTCAAGAAGCCAAAAGGAAAGAAGCTGTAATTGAAGGACTCATTTCAGAACAAGCTTTGGAAACATGTAGCATATTCTTTTAATTAATTAGTTCTAAGGACGGTGCTGTAAATATTTCCTATCTACCTCATGGCAGAAGGAAAAATCTCCAACTTTGATTTCCCTGAACATTTGTTCTACCCTTACTGAAATGTCTAGTTTACTTATCATAAGGAAAACCACCAGGCTCAGTTCCTTTCCAGAAATAATGTGCCCAAACGAGAAAGAGGCATTCTACAGCAGAAGTGGTGCCAACAGAGTTGGGTGGGAATGTTTTAAACCTTTGCAAGATACTGTTGGAAAAAGTTAACCTAATGTAAAAATTCAAACTATGGCTTCACACTCAAAAATCCTGGTTTCTGAGTATTTCATTTGAAAAAGTAAGGAACACTTACAGCTGTGAGTAACTAAAGACTTCTTCAGAACCATGAGGACTTTGTTGTTTACTTAAGAGACTGGTGGTCTCAGTAACAGCCCAATAATGTTGGCAGGGAGCCAGACTCTTCCTGTTTTCACTCTGCCATTCGTAAGTATGTTGGCTTCTTGTTCTCGTGACTGCTATCTCATGATCACAACGTGACTACTGAAGTGCTGGGCATCACGTCTATAATCCAAACCAAAAGAAGAAAGAAAGAGTAGCCCAATAGGTGAGGGCCTACTAGAAAGAACAGGCCCTCTGCACTAAATCTCAAAGCCCTTAGAATAGAGATGGCATCTATCTCATCTTTGTATTGCCACCCTCCCTGGACAAATCCAACAGGGACACATGGATGCTCAAAAATCATGGATTTCAAAAGAAAACCATGTACTATCCTAATCATCCTTGTTACCAACTACTAGTCAGCATGTTTTTAAATTGGCTCACACCTTGAATGTTCTACCCACTGCATCCATCTCATCGGCTTGGGGCAGACAGCCACAGAGATGCCACTTATGGTGCGTAGCCTGGCAAACCACAGACCACACAGTGTCACCCTGATGAACCAATATGCTCAGAGGAAAGTAACTCCAAGAGCAAATTCTGCTCTGTTTAAAAATAAAACTCACGAATTAACACAATGCATTGTTAGTTTATTACCATGGCTTACGCTCGAGGAGATGTTCTTACTGTGAGGCATAACCAAAATATCTTTGTTTTTGACTTAAAATTTTTTTTATCCTCAAAGAGTTATAAAATAAATACGATCAATCCAAAACCGAACTATGAAAATGCTGAAAAGTTATGCTCCCTTTCTCCATATTTAGGCAGTTAGGTCCCATGGTTTGTACTCCTAAATGGCTTTTGACATATATTGTCAAATTGCCTTCCAGAAGGTTCTCCGTAAGCACTGATGAGAATATCCGTAAACAGAACATCTGTGTATGGATCATTTACTCCTGTCTTGGGTGTCCCCACTTTTCTTCAGCAATATGCTAAATTAGGAAGAGTGATCCAGGGATAGGCCTGACTCTAGGTAATAAACACTTATTAATGGGGCTTAGTTTTCTGTACCTCTGCTCCCCATATCTGTCAGCCACCAGCAGCATGAAGTCCTGCCTTTAGGAGAATTACCCAAAGTCTGTATTTGTACAGCCTTGCTCAGAAACAGAAAGCCCTCTCTTGCCAGTGTCTTTGTTTTCCCTCTCACAGAGACCAAGCAGATGCCCTCTCCTGAACTTTGAATCTCCTCTGACTCCTGCAAAAGCAGTGGGTACTGTTGAAATCATTTGTTCAATGAAAATAGTGCTGTGTGGACCATCTGGTTCTTGCTGTCTAATCCTTCTGAATGTTCCTGGTCCCTGACTGTTATATCAGCTTAGTGGAACTTTAATGTCCTTCCATTAAATTCCTCTTTTTCCTTAAGATATGCAGAATGAGTTCCAACTGTTTGCACATGTGGATTTCTTTTTCAAATTCATAGTCACAAAATCTCCAAGGTCCATTTCCCTGGAGCAGCCCTCATGCAATCTCAGGTCAGTACAAAGGTATAAAGTCCAATCCACCTTGCCCCGATTTGAGATGACTCTGGAGGGTGACCCTAGCTCCAGAATGACCCAGAAAATAGGAGAAGCTCTTTATCAGCTGCACCACAGTTCAATTTTTCTCTTTGCCAAAATCCCATTTCCTTCATTTCTAAGAGATGCCCTAACATACCTATTGTCAGCAAACCTCTTATCAGAGTCTGCTTTCTGAGGAGCCTGACCAGCAGCAGCTAATGCTGGAAGTGGTCCTAGAGAAAAAGTTTTAAAATGAGATTTTGGAGCTGGATCACCTGCCGACAGCCGGCAATGCAGATCCCATCAGTGGTGGTAGTTACTGGTAGATCCTGGCATGCACTAGCATGCAACTGTTAACGTTTTCACTGTGATGAACTGAGATGTTCTACGGATGGAAGGAAATGTGCTGGCAGCTGCAATGTTGGAGGCATTTGGGAGACAGAGGAAAAGGGTATAAGGAATAAGAGCGCTATTATGAGGGACAATCAGTGCTTTGGAAAGACAACGAAGGGCTGAGAGTAAATTCATCAGCAACTGAAGGCTACCTGTGAGGGCCAGAGGACCCTCCTGGCTGCAAAGGAGGTTGAATTCTCAACTTCAACAAGTCTGTTATGCTGAGGTCAGCCTCCTCCTTGGAAAGGAAAGGGACCCTGAGAAATGGAATTGGGATGTTCAGGGCCACACCTGAACATTTTGAATTTCTAGATTCTCCTAAACCCTTTGGGGCTCTGGAAATGGCCCGTTTTGTCTGTTAAAGGTTAGCGCTTCTCTTTTGCTTTAGGGTGACGCAGCACCCACTCCTCTACAAGAAAACATGTGCCTCCCTCAGTGTCAATCTAAGGAAGACACGGTGCCAGAAAATTGAAAGGGACGGAAACTTTCCCAAGTGTTTATATGAGTAAAGCATTTCCCTGATAGCAAATAACTGTATCCTCCATAAAAAAAAAAAAAAGAGATTACAACAAACAGAACTATAGACCAATATATTTCATGATCATAATGTAAAAACTCTTAACAACATTTTAACAAGATGAATCTAACAAAATATAAAAAGAATAATATTACATGATCTGAGGTTTGTCTCAGAAATGCAAGGTCAGTTTTTAACACTCAAAAATCAATGTTGGCAACCTACTGAATAGGAGAAGATATTTGCAGATGATATGTCTGATAAGGGCTTAATATCCAAAACATAAAAAGAACTTAGACAACTCAACATCAAAACAAAACAAAAACAAACAAGCAAACAAAAAAACCCCCGAATAATCTGATGAAAAAAAATGGGCACAGGAAATGAATGACATTTTCCAAAGAAGGCATACAAATGGCCAATAGACACATGAAAAGATACTCAACAACACTAATCATCAGGAAAATGCAAATCAAAGCCACAATGAGATACCACCTCACACTTGTCAGAATCGGTAGAATCAAAAGGACAAGAAATTACAAGTGTTGGTGAGGATATGGAGGAAAAAGGACACTTGTGCACTGTTGGTAGGAATGTAAATTGGTGCAGCCACTGTGGAAAATAGCATGGAGCTTCCTCAAACAATTAAAAATTGAAATACCATGAGATCTAGTAATTCCACTACTGGGTATATACCCAAAGAAAATGAAACACTAATTCAAAAAGATATGCACCTCTATGTTTGTTACAGCACTATTGACAATTGCCAAGACATGAAAGCAACCCCAGCATCCATCGAAAGATGAATGGATAAAGACATGATACACACACACACACACACACACACACACACACACAATGGGTACCCATTGTACACACACACAGAGGAATATTACTTGGCCATAAAAAAAGAGATATTGCCATTTGTGACAACATAGATGGACCTAGAGGGTATTATCTTAAGTGAAATAAGTCACACAGAGAAAGACAAATAGCATATGATTTCACTTATATGTAGAATCCAAAAAAGAACAAAATATGCAAAAAAAAAAAAAAAGCAGAAATAGGCCCACAAATATGGAGAACAAACTGGTGGTTTCCAGAGGGTAGGGAGAGTGAGGGGTTGGGTAAAATGGGTGAAGGGAAATGGGGTATATAGGCTTCCAGTCAGGGAATGAATAAGTCATGGGGATAAAAGGTACAGCAAAAGGAATATAGTCAATGACACTGTAATAACATTTATGGTGACAGATGGTAGCTACACTTGTGGTGAGCAAAGCATAATGCATAAACTTGTCAAATCACTTGTACACTTGAAACTAATGTAATATTGTATGTCATTGTGTGTCAACTATACTTCAATTAAAAAAATGTTATTCACCATACTAACATACAAAAAAAATATGATTGTCTTGATAGATGCATAAAGTTCATTTAACAGTATCCAACATCTATCCATGATACATACTCTTAGAAAAACTAAAAATAAAAGAGAACTTCCTCATCCTGATAAAGAGCATCTACAAAAACCCCTATGGACTTAGTAGTGGCGAAAGATAAACAGCTTTACCCTTAAGATCAGGAGCAAGGCATGCTGTTTCTGTAAGACATTGTATTTTAGGTCCCATCCATTGCAATAAAGCAACAAAAATAAAAAGCATCCAGATTAAAAAGGAAGAAGCAAACTATTCGTATCCACAGTTATGGTCACTTATGTAGAAAATCTGACAGAAAGTACCAAAAAAAAAGCTACCAGAATGAATAAGATTAGCAAAGTTGCGAGATAGAGATCACTATACAAAAATTTAAACTATATTTCCATATAGTAGCAATGAACAATTCAAAACTGAAATTTAAAAAAATCACTTACAAAATACTTAGGGATAGATTTGGCAAAAGATGTGTAAGACCCACACGTGGGAAACTATAAAATACTGCAGAGAGAAATAAATGAAGACATAAATAATGGAGAGATATGTCATGCACATGATTTGGAAGACTCAGTATTGCTGTCAATTCTCCACAAACTGATCCATAGTCTCAACGCATCTTAATAAAAATTCCAACAAACTTTTTGTAGAAATTAGCAAGCCGATTCTAAAATGTGTATAGAAAGACAAAGGGTCTAGAATAGTGAGTTTTCTCTTTTTTTTCAAAAGAGGAACAGAATTGGACTATTTACACTGCCTGATTTAGATTTTTTAAAAAGCTAAGGTAATTAATACAGTGTGGTACGGGTGTAAATATAGATACACGGATCAATCATGTAAGTGGAATGAAATAGAAAGTCCAAAAAGAGACCCAACCATAAATGGCTGATTGGCTTTAGTATATTCACAAAGTTGTGCAATGATTCTAGGTTTAGAATATATTTTTCACCCGCAACAGAAATCTTATACACATTATCAATCACTCCCATTTCCCCACTTCCCGTAGCCCCTGGCAACTAATAAGTTACTTTTGTCTCTATGGACTTGATTGTTCTTGACATTTCATATAAATGGAATCAAACAATATCTAACCTTCTGTATCTGACTTCTTTGACTTAGCATAATGTTTTCAAGGTTCATCCCTGTTGTAGCATGAATCAGCAGTTTATAACTTTTTATTGCTAAGTAATATTCCATTGTATGGATATGTCATATTTTGTTTATTCATTCATCAGTTGATGGAGATTTGGGTTACTTCCACATTTTAGCTATTGTGAATAATGATGTTATGAACATTCATGTACAAATTTATGCGTAGACATGTCTTACTTTCTTGGAGATATATACCTAGGGATGGAACTGAGGGATCATGTTAACTCTCTGTTGAAACTTCTGAGGAAATGCCAATTATTTTCCGAAGTGGCTGTACAGTCTTACATTCACATCAGCAATGACTGAGGGTCCCAATTTCTCCACATCCTCACCAACACACCTTAATGTCTGTTTTTGTTGTTGTTGTTGTTATCATAGCCCTTTTAGTGGGTGTGGAGTGGCATCTAATTGTGGTTTTGATTTGCATTGCCCTACTGACTAGAGATGTTGAGCATCTTTTCTTGTGCTTATCAGCCTTTTAAAAAATATCTGTATTTCTATGCCTGTTGAGGTGGACATGTGGTTTTTGTCTTTTATTATATGAACAGAGCATATCATATTTGATTTTCAAATATTAGACACCTCTTGCATTCCTGGGAGAAATCCCCCTTGATACTGGTGCATAACCATTTTTGTATGTTGCTGGATTCTGTTTTAATGATATTTTGCTGAGGATTTCTGCCTCCATACTAATAAGGAATAATCTATAGATTTCTTTTTTTAAATTTTTTTGTCATGTCTCTATCTGGTTTTGGTATCAGGATAATACTAGCCTCAAAGAATGATTTGGAAACTATTTGCTCCTTTTTTATTTTTTAAAAGGGTTTATGAAAGATTGGTATTCATTCTTTAAATGCTTGGAAGAATTCATCAGTGAAGCTATCTGGTACTGAGCTTTTCTTTGTGGGAAGGTTTTGAATTACTAAATCATTTTCTTTACTTCTTAGAAATCTATTCAGATTATCAGGTTTTTCGGGGGTCAGTTTCAGTAGTTTGTGTTTCTAGCAGGTTATTCATTTCATCTAAGTTATTTAATTTGTTACCATTCAGTTCTTAAGGCTTCCCTCTCCCTTTGGGCAGAAACTGTACCACCGCACAGGAGCTGGGGCAGAGATGATGACCTCCTTATCCAACAGTGACATCCTTGCTCTACTAATGGATGCTGAAGGGGGCAGGTGCTGATCTCTGGCCTTCTTGTCTTTCCTGCTCCTTGCAGATCCTCTGCCCTATGAGCAAGTAGAGAAGAGGCACCAGTGTTCCCAGACTGCTGGTCCTTGAAATAGTGTTTCTATCCCATGAGTACAGTCAAGGAGGAGAGCCTCAGTCTCTTGGGCCACGTATGATAGGAATAGAGCTTCTGCAGCACTGGGCTGGGTGGGAGGGCAAGACACGGGCAGCCTGCCCCTCCCAGGGTGAAGTTGCAGCCATATTTGAGGACATGGTGGGGAGCAAGAGTCCTCATATCATTCTTGGCTGCTGCTGCCTGAAGTAGAACATGCAAGGCAGTGTTTCCATAAGACGGAGCTTGAA
Source organism: Ailuropoda melanoleuca (assembly GCF_002007445.2). Classification (NCBI taxonomy): domain Eukaryota; kingdom Metazoa; phylum Chordata; class Mammalia; order Carnivora; family Ursidae; genus Ailuropoda; species Ailuropoda melanoleuca. Next base: position 92,905,698 of record NC_048227.1, on the reverse strand, counting down.
GGTGGGGAGGAAGAAAGAAATCATGGCTCAGATGCCAAAGACTCTTGCTCTCACCAAATTTAATAGATTTCCTTAAATAAGTATTTCTTCATTTGCTGTGTACCCTTAGGATAGTTCCCAAGAACTAAATGGTTGAGTTTTTAAAAATAATTTTCTCCAGTAAAATGACTGTTACACTGGGGAAAGGGACCACCCATTTCTCATTTGTTCATTCTGGAAGTCTGTTGCTAGCCAATCACCCTTCCTCCCTACCCAGTCAATTGATCTGATTTTTGGACAAAGGTACCAAGGGAATTTAATGGGGAGAGGGGGCAAGAATAATCTTTCCAGCAAATAATACTGGAACACTTGGCTATCCCTATAACAACAACAAAAAAAAAAAACTACCCTTGCTCCTTATCTCATACTATACACAAAAATTAATTCAAAATGATTGTAGACCTAAAAGTAACAGCTAAAAGTATACAATTTCTAGAAGAAAACATCAGAGAAAATCTTGGTAACCTTGGGTTAGTAAAGGTTTTCTTAACCAGGACACTAAAAGCATAAAGTATTAAAAGAAAAAGAAGATAAACTGGATTTCATAAAATTTAAAAATTCTCAGTCTTCAAAAGATATTTAAGGATTGAAAAGGCAAGACACAAACTGGGAGAAAATATTTGCAAATATCTTCTAATAAAGAATTTGTATCCCAAATGTATAAGGAACACACAACACAATAAGATACAATGCCCAAATACAAATGGGCAAAAGACTGGAACAGACATTTCAATAAGAAGAAAAACAGATGGCAAATAAGCACATGAAAGATGCTCTACATCACTGGCCACTACGGAATGCATATCAAAACCACCATGAGATACCACTCTACACCTATTAAAATGGTTAAAATGTAAAAGACTGATCATACTAAGTGTTGGTGAGGAAGCAAAGCAATTGGAATTCTCACACACTGCTTGTGGGGATGTAAACTGGAACATCATTGGAAGGCTGTTGGTTTCCTAAAAACATAAACCTACTCGATCACCCTGCCATTCCACTCCTAGGTAGTCACCTAAGAGAAATGAAAGCACATACCCACAGGAGGACTTGTACACGATGTGCATAGCAGCCCTATCTGTAATAGCCCATAACTGGACTGAACCCAGATGTCCATCAACCGGTAAAGGAACAAATATATTGTGGGAGAGCCCTACAAATGAGTGCCACTCAAAAATAAAAAAAGAGTGGACTATTGATAAACACAAATGAACGAGTATCATAAGGATTACTGCTAAGTGAAAGAAACCAGAAACAAAGGCCTAGATATATTTCTATTTAGGTAAAATTTTTTAAAAGCAAAACTATAGTCATAGAAAGTGTATCAGTGATTGCCAAGGGTCAAGTGATAGGGAAGAGAAGTGAGTAAGGGGGTTACCTGGGGTTACACAACTGCATACATATATCAAAAGTCATCAAAATGCACACCTAAAATGGATTGGTCTTATTTTGTATGTAAACTATACCTTTGTATAGTTGATTAAAATGAGTATGTTCAGGGGCACCTGGGTGGCTCAGGGTCCTGGGATCAAGTCCCTCATCAGGCTCCCTGCTCAGCATGGAGTCTGCTTCTCCCTCTGCCTCTGCACCCCGCCCCCCATGCTCCCACACTCTCTCTCTCTCTCAAATAAATAAAATCTTTTCAAAAAATAAAATGAATACATAGAGCATGTCATTTATATATTTGTAAAACATCAAAATAATACTATATATTATATATAAAAGTACACATATGTATGCATATGTTACAAATGTAAGATGATACATGGGAAAATACACCAATTTTATAAACATAGTTACCTCTTGGGGTAGAGAGAAGAAGGGATGGGTTTGGGGAACTTTATATGTGTACTGGTTTGTTCCTCCCTCTTTTCCTATTCCTCCTTCCTTCCTTTCTACTTTTTTGTTTAGCTGGCTTCATATTTTATAGTAGGTTTAGAGTCGCATAAAAATTGAGTAGATAACACAGAGAGTTCCCAAAGAGCTGTCCCCTTCAGTTTTCCCAATTATTAACATCTTGTACTTCGGCTGTACATTTGTTACATGGAGCAATGAACATTTGTGAATGAACTAATGTTGATACATTATTATTAACTGAAGTCCATAGTATAAATTAAGGTTCACTTTTTGCGTTGTTCAGTTCTACGGTTTTTGACAAATACTGTCATGTACGCACCATTATAGTATTATACAGCATAGTTTCATAGTTTGCCCAAAAAACCCCTGTGCTTTATCAATTCATCCCTCTCAGCCTTCTTCTGAGCTGTGACAACCACTGAACCTTTTACTGTCTCTACAGTTTTGCTTTTTCTAGAATGTCGTATAGTTGGAATTATATAGCTTGGATTCTTCTTTTACTTGGCAATATCCATGTGAGTTTCCCTCATATTTTTGTGGGGCCTGGTAGCTCATTAATTTTTATTATTGAATAATATCCCATCATCTGGATGTGCCACAGTTTGCTTATTCATTTGCCTATTGAAGGACATCTTGGTTGCTTCCAGTTTTTGGGAATTGTTAATAAAGCTGCTCTAAGCATGCATGTGCACATTTTTGTGTGGTCATAAGCTTTCAACTCAATTGCATATGTATCTAGAAGCACGACTGCTGGGTTTTATGGTAAGCCTATGTTTGGCTTTGTGATAAATGGCTGTACCAGTTTGCATTCCCCCCAGAGATGAATGAGAGGTCCTGTTGCTCTACATCCTTGTCAGTATTTAGTGTTGTCAGGGTTTTGAATTTCAGCCCTTCTACTAAGTGGCATCTCATTATCATTTTAATTTCCAATTCTCTGATGAAAAATGATGACGAGCATCTTTTCATATGCTTATTTGCCACCCGTATATCTTAAAGTGTTCAGATTCTTTGTCCATTTTTAAATTGGGTTGTTTTCTTATTGAGTTTTCAGACTTCTTTATATATTTTGGATACAAGCTCTTTAAAAAATACATGTTTTGTAAATATTTTCTCCCCATGTGTGGCTTATATTTTCATCTTCTTTACAGTGTCTTCCACCGAGTAGAAGTTTTAAATTTTAATAAGGTCCAACTTCAATTTTTCTCTTTCATGCATCATGCTTTTGGTGTTGTACCTAAAAAATCATCACCAAATCCAAGGTCATCTAGATTTTTCTCCTATGCTATCTTCTAGGAGTTTTATAGTTGTCATATTTTATTTTTATGTGCATATTGGATTTGATTAGCTAAGATTGTGTTGAGTAATGTTGCATCTATGTTCATGAGAGATATGGTCTACTGTTTTCCTTTCTTGTGATGTTTTATTTGGTTTTGGCATTTCAGTAATGCTAGCCTCATCAAATGAGTTTCCATCTTGCTGCTTACATTAATCATCAGTTCTTATATGTTGTCTATGTTTTCCATTAGAACCCTCAACATATTAGCCACAAAATTTATTTTATTTATTTATTTATTTTAAAGATTTTATTATTTTTTTTAAGTAACCTCTGTACCCAACATAGGACTTGAACTCACATCCGAAAGATCAAGAGTTACACGCTCCACTGACTGAGCCAGCCAGGTGTCCCAGATAAATTAAGTAGCTTGTAATTGCAAAATCTGTAACAGATCTGAGTCTGGTTTTGATGCTTGCTTTCTGTTTTCAGGCCGTGTTTTTCCTTGCCTTTGAGCATGCCTTGCAATTTTTTGTTGAAAGTCAGAGATGATGTATTAGGTAATAGGAACTGAGACAATTGGGCTTTTAGTGTGAGGTTCTATGTTAATCTGGCTAGGCGCTGGGCTGTGTTTAATGTTTTCTGTAGCTATTGGTGCTAGTGGCTTCAGTTTCCTCTAGTCCCCTTGTTTGTTTCTCTCCCCTGTTATCTTTGGGTTTCCCTATGAACTGCTTCTTAAATAGAAGCCCTTATAGCTTTCTTAGTCATAATCCACCATTATTATATGGGCGCCCTGCTGATGTGGTGTTAAGACATTAGGGAGGGGAAGCATTCTTTAACCTTATGATTAAATTTCAGTCTTTCAGTGGGTTAGAGACCCTTGGCCTTGAGCTCCAGAAGTGTTTCTTAGCCATTTTTTTTCCTCCCCTTATGTGCTATAAGAGGAGTAGGACTCTGGAGAGGCCTAGAGTTATCTAATTGCCCCTTCTCCAGGTCAGATAAAGCTCTGGTAAAGTAGTTCACCTTAGAGGAGAAGTCTTTGTCATGGAGAATATTCTGTGTGTATTTCAAAGTGATTACTCTTCCTCTAGGCATAATTTAAAGAATTAGTTTCCCCCTCCTCCTTCTCAAAACAGGAGAGAATTTTTCTCTGATCTTTACCAGGGGAATGTGGGGGACTCCTGGAGGTAAAATGCACAACAGTATGAGCCTTCCCTAAGATTAACCACTCAGGAATGTTTAACTCTCAAGCTAGTCACACTCTGCCTGTAGCAATTTGTCAAAATGACTGTTAAGTGTTCCTACCAGCTACTGGCTCTAGCCACCTCTGCTCCCAGTAAGCTAAGTGTGGTTGTGATTTTCTTTATTTGCCTATCTCTCCAGTTTTGTGAAGGCAGTTCTATGGCCTCAATTCTCCAAAGGATCCAAGAAAAGTCATTGGTTTTCAGTTTGCTCAGCTTTCTTCTTGTTGTGAAAATGGGAACGATGACTTCCAAGCTCTTCACATGTTGGATCTAAAAGCACAAGCTCTCTTTCTCTTCCGTGTTCTCTCTTTTTCTTTCTATTCCTTTCTCCCATCATTCCTCCCACCCTTCCTCCTTTCCTTCTTACTGAAGCAATGTTGGCAAAATGTTAATATCTGTTTAACCTCAGTGGTTTGAATTCCCTTAAATTCAGGCTAGAGGCAACAGCAGTGGCATTCCTTAAGGATGCAATGCTGTTCATTGAGAGCCTGAATTTACATTCCAGACTTACTTTGCAGCTATTAAAATAAGCTTCAGTTTCTGTAAAAAGACCCACAGTAATCCAGTCAGCAAGAAAGCACACAGACCTCCAAAGCTCACTTAATAGTCCTTTGGCACATTAGAACGGCATCTTGAAGCATTTCAATAGCTAACACTTAAGTGTGTTCCAGACAGGAGATATGCTTCGAAAGTCACTCCCTGTGCATCCTATTCACCTGCCTT